>NW_010425773.1:8114-8726 GCF_000710305.1 Buceros rhinoceros silvestris | reverse complement strand
GGAAGGAACCCTCCAAAAGTGTTAGGAAGGAGAAGACGATGATTGTTCTTCTGTCACTGTTTCTGCTGCTGCTGTCAGGAGTGTGTGTGTGCATGGAAGGGAAGTTTGCTTTGTGATTCCATGGTAGCCTGAGCTGCAGGCATGTTTTGGGACGAGGAGATCTCTTATGAAGTTTGGTGTCCCAGCTTGTGTTTGCCTGTCTTTGGTTTTATTTGGAAATTGAAGAAAATAAGAGGGCTTATTTTTAAACAAAAAAAATGGGTTTTCCCCCCCTTATTCCATTTAAAAAAGTGTTTATGAAGGGTGGAGTAAGGAAAGAGACTTGGGGGACAAGAGGACTTGCCAACCATTGAGGCAGATAAGCTTTTCTCCTCATCTCCAGACCATGCAGTATTTTATGGAGAGAGGGTGTTTTGCTGGAGCTTGACTGGATTCCTGTTCCTTGTGCTGCCAAGTCTGATATCTGAGCAGAAGGGAGGAGCAGGAGGGATGATTTTGCTTTGGCTCAGCCTCAGGGCATTCCCTCATGGTATGGGCTGGGCTTCCTTTAGGCAGGAGAGCGTTAAAGTTTTTAGTATACGACACAAGCCTCTTTCACAGTTCCAGTTGGGA
>NW_010425773.1:1642-8056 GCF_000710305.1 Buceros rhinoceros silvestris | reverse complement strand
TTTAGGATACAACACAAGACTCGTTCCCAGTTCCAGTTGGGATTTTGTGTCTGTCAGTCAGTACTTACATTAGCGTGTTTCGTAGCAGATGCCGATGAGGGACAAGAGGTGCCTAGGTCCTGTTACATCCCTCTGCCTGCTCTTTCTGTCTGACATTCCAGAGTCTTATTTTCTATTATCCGTTTCCCAGGATATGTGGCAAGCAAAGGCTATTGGCATATTTAAATCTTGTTAACTCTAACAGGAATCGCCTGCATGTTTTCACTATGTGAATTGGAAGAACATCTTGGGTGTTAATCAGATCATGTCTTTTCCCAATCCGCACTGTAGACTGATGTGTATAGCTGGTTCCTTCCTAATTAATGTTTCATTAAGGGATCTGGTGAGGGATATCTCACGCTGTGCTGAGATCGGGCAGTTACACTCCGGTACAGACCTCTCTAGAGCCTCCTCTCTGGTGAGCATTGCTTACCCTAAATGAATCTCTGGCAGGTACAGCACTCGGCTTCCCTGGTCATTGCTGCATTACTGTCACCCAAGCAGAGGACTCTACCCAGTTTAGACAGAAATGGGAAGGCACTGGCTGCAGCTCTGTTTGGACATTTTCTGGGTGCTTCATTCTTCTCTGCCACTTGAAAGAATTTGAGTTCATATTCAGAAAGGAGTTTACTTGTCTGTGGCATTGTGGCTGGTTAAACACGGTAAACCCCAGGCTGCAGCCTGCCTTGATTTCAGGGCAGGATCTGGGAATGCCTGTCAGCGTTTCTTGCACTCTGCTATCCAGAGTTAGGATAGCAAGGCCGCTTGGGCTGGGAAGGTGCTGCTGCCTCCTTCCGCAGGTCCAGACACCTGAAGGACCAGGACTGCCAAACAACAAGTGTCTGTGCTGCACTGTAGATGCAGTCGTAATGGCTGGACTATGTATGACGGTCTCTTGGCTCTTCCCATGAGACTGGCTCCTGCCCCTCAGCTCTTCGCCATCCTACCCCAGCACAGCTGACCTCCCCAGAGTACCCTTCAGCACAACTGTGATGCTGTTCTCATCCTAGATTTGCATCCTCATCCATACCTTACTATCACCTCTGAGTAACACTTCCGGGTGTTCCTTGCCTGTTGTAACACTTCCAGGTGTTCCTTGTAGCCTCCCTATCCTCCTTTTCCTGGGCTTTGCATGGTCTCTTCTCTCCTTTCCACTCCTTTGCCCAGCCATCCCAGTCTTGGTGCTTCACACAGATTGGTCCATATCCCCAAGCTGAGACCTGTCCTGCTTGCCTCCCTGCACCCTCCCAGCCCTGAACCTCCCCCAAAGCTCCACACGACCTTGCAGCCAGCGTGCTCCAGCTAGAGCTGCTGGAGCTGTTACTTGTGCTTTCCGACTCTTCAGCTGACCTGTAGTTCCCAGCACTAGGAAGGGTAAAGTAGTAATTTTGCCAGTCTTGGAGCTGTTAAAAGGTTCAGTTGTATCCCACTCGGGATCCTGAACCAGCAGCCTGGTTTCTTTTTGTTCCTGGCTTTTCCTGAACCAGGAGCAAAGGAACCAGGAGGTTCCTCCTGAACTAGGAGAAAAGGTGGCTGTGGAGCTTTGTTGGACTAGCTGTCCCAAATGTCAAGTCTCAAGAGCTCAAGCAGAGCTTTTACTCCGTAAAAAGCCGTATCCTTATATAACTAAACCCCTTTAAAGTGTGGACCCAAATACCTTTGGAAAGTAGGACACAAGCACCTAAATCACAGAGAGATTATTCGGAGAAGTTTGCTTGTGGTCTTTGTTAGGAGTCTGTGGCTAAATGAATCTGTCCTAAGATATGCAGACCTGATTCTCCTCTCAAGTCTGTTTTGCAAGTCAGGAGGAAAAGTAACCTGAAGGTGATAGAGTGATACCTGTGTGAGGTAAAATTAAGTGAACATCTAAGACGGCATCAATTTCCTTTGAGCACCTGGCCTTGCATTAAAAAGCATAAAAAGCAGAAATGTCATGGAGAAAAGAAATGCAGAGTCTTAAACTCTGAGGAAGCTAAAGGCAATATGGGGGAAGAAAAACCCGAACAGTATTATCTGGATATCCTGAAAATGCATTAAAATCGAAGCCACGGTCACCAAGTAGTTTGATGGTGTGCATATATGTTTGTATGTTCATCTGCAAATAGCTGTATCTTCCAACGCTGAGTGTGAAATGACAGTGTTGCGTGGAGGCTGGACTGTCGTGATACTCCAACCACTTCATTGGCAGATCATCCTGAAGGGCCTGATTTTGAACTCTTCAATTTTACTCAAGTGTCTTATGAATTTCAGTGGAATTGATCATGTGCTTATAAATTAACCACAAATACATGTAAGCGTTAGCAAGGTTGGAGCCTAGTCATTAACTGTAAGGAATTAAATTGTTCAGGGGAATTACATTCAAATCGGGAATAAATAACATTTTACATCTGCTTCATATAAAGGTAGAAGAGTCCTACAATGCGAAGCTGTGGAGAATAAAGTTGTCTTGATTTTCCTGCGTTTCACTAAATCAGACTTCTCAGGTATCTCCAAGAGCAGTGAGCAAATACCGTAAGATCACGTGGCAGGGGATGTCTGTTGCCTCCAGCCGTGTGGTAGGAGCAGTGATGCGTTGGCAGGTGGGAATCCTACCTTCCAGCGTGGCTCTTTCTAGCGTTATCTGTAGTACCACCTCCACGTAGTGCCATCGTCGTTTGCAGTTCATACACGGTGTGACAGCTTGGAAAGCCCCTGTTGTGCTACACTGCCGAAATGCGCGAGCCGTGTTCCTGGCTGCTGGGGAGCGTGTGCCAACGGGTGAGTGTCATGTCTGGGATCCTGCACGTCGAACCTAACCTCATATCCTTCCAGTGTGGTAAATACTGATTTATACTGCTGTAAAAGTGTGAAGAATTGGCTCACTCATCTGAGGGCAGAAAATTTTAGGAAAACATGTTAATTGCAGTCAGCTTGGAAACACCATGATACAAACTTTCCTACAGCATTCTAGCATTTACAAAGCAAGTTTCCAGTTTATCAGTGCAAATGGCTCTAACCTCTCTGAGTTTAAAACCAGCTTTATTTAGCAGAGTTTGGCTCAGAGGCCTGCTATTTTACAGCAAGTGCTGAGGTAACTAAAAGTGGTAACTTTTTCCCAAACACCAAAGAAGTTCAGGTTTGGTTGGAGTCCTGAACAAAGCTCTGAGTTGATTTGACATAAACCAGGGTCACTGAAATGGTCTAAGCAGCAAGTCTTTCCCGGTGCCTTTCCTTGGGGCTGGAATGCGTTTGGCACTGCTCATGCCACAGACAATCAGGCAGATCTGCGCATTTGGCAGCTCTGACAGGGGACTGAAGAGCAGCTGTGGACAGGCTGTCGTAACCTCTTTAACAAGAATGGCTGCACTTTCAAGAGAATGCGTATACGCAGCCCAAGGGCTACAGTTACTTAGGTATCCAAATACGTAGGTGGCAGCATTGCTATACGTCTGGCTGGCCCCTTCAGATGGCTAAATAAACTCAGAAAAGTGGTCTGAAATTACTCCTGACATCCATAGGTAAGGTGCAAGTCATGCTGATTTCTGCAGACACACAGTTAGACTCCTTGGGAGGTGTTTGTGAGAGGGCAGAAGAAGTCAAGTGAGGAGAGGCTTCTGTGGTTTGCAACATGGTAGGTTGTAGCCTTCACCAAGAGGTCATGGGGAACCAGAATCTCAGCCAGAGTGATGCTACAGCCATGAGTTTCTCTTACCAGGCCGAAGGATAATCAAGAGGGAGCCTACCTCTTTCTGGTTTTTATCTCATTACAGAGGAAAACTCAAAATAATGCATTTTCCTCAAAGCAGAGGCCACAGCCTCCCTCTCTGCCTAGCCAAGCATACCATTTCTCTTAAACGTCTGCTGGAATCTCAACTCCTTCCTAACTGATTCACGCGTGAATTGCTCCATAGTACGATTATCCTGATCCTTTTTACAGTTTTCTGGGGCTGCCTGTGCCCTTCCCTTCCTGGCTTCCCCAGAAGCTCTGTCACCATGGGTTGACTCTGTCCTGCTTCCCTTTCTTGAGGTAAATGAAAGTGGTTTCATGCCTCTGTGCGAAGACCTTTGCAGAGCTCAGAGGGGCGTACACGTGCTGCTTAGGCTAATGTGAGTATCAGGTCTGCAGAACCAGCAATGCCATGCCGTGAGAAAGACAAAGAAGTGTCCTGTTATAACACCTTGCGCTCCTCCTTCTCCTGTCTTCACTCCCCTCCAGGCTGCACAGCAGTTTGTTGCATAGCGAAAAGGAGCAGATAATGTGAGGTATGTGACAGCAGCTGCCTCCTGGCATCAGCGAATGCTTGGATGTGAGAAACCAGAAGCCACTAGCCAGTGGTGCCATCCTTCCTTACATTTCCCTGCAATGACCTTGGCTGGATTCTTCTGTTTTGGTCAATGCTGAGTATTCCCCACTCGGAGCAACTGGGGGTCTAGCCAGCACGTGGAAAAGAGATTGGGAGTCTGTTAGCATTGGATGCAAAGCAGAGAATTGCACCCTCAACAGTGGTAACAGTGATAACAGTGATGTAAGAAAAAATACTTACTTTAGGCTTCTCATCCTGCAGTGGCCCAAGATTGATCTCGTAAAGAATGTGTCTCTACAAACACCCCTTTTCTGATAACAGCAAGACAGAAGAACTCAAATTAACTTGTGGTCCGCTCTCAGACAAGCTATTTCTTTCTTCCTTTTTGTTTTCCAACTCTGAAATGAGTGAGCTTGCTGAGAAGATGCAGACGCGGCTGCCTGCAGTGGAACGGGGCTGCAGTGTGGGTGAGAATGGCCTGAAGCAATCTGCATGATTTCAGCTTACATTTCTGATCCAGGGAGGTGGCATAAAGTCTCCTTCCATGTTACTTCGATGAGATCAGCAGGTGTGCAAGGTGTTTGCTAACAGCCACCCTAAAGCATTTTGACATTTTTCCTTTATAAGGCAACAATATTGAAACCTCCTGAGTATAATATTTCTCATTAGTATGAAGATTGGCAAAAAATGCACATTTTTTTCCTCTGCTGGCAGGTGGAACAACAGGTTGAGAGTGTAGCTGTCAGGATGATACCTAAATGCCATGCAGACCAAATCTTTATTTGAAGTCAGTTCATGCTTTTATCCGTGCAATATTTCAGTACTGCCCTATGGGAAACAGGCTCACCCCATTTCAGACAGAGTGGGACAGTGAGGTGATGAAAGGATGTTCCCAGCAAAGATGCTAGTGCCCAAGGAAGCTGGGAGTGAGGTGTGGAACCCAGCTGGGAAATGACTCTTTACACTAGACAGCAGCCGTCCTCTGTTTGCCTGAAGGAGCTGGGAGGAAGATCTAGCCCTTCCGTGTTGTGTGTGCATTCAGTAATTGGCAGCTTGTTGGCGGTTGAATGGACTTCTTGGTACTGGTGAAGGGGGTGATTACATGGTATTTCATATTTTCAAAACAATTACCGATCCTCTTTGCGCTCACAATTTGTAACGTATATTGCATGGTTTACAGCTCATCACTCAAAAGAGAGGGTGTCCCCGAGGGATGGAGGCAGAGAGAGAAGGAAAGAGGAGAACAATAACTAAGTATCTGTTTATTCTGAGTTTCTAGAAGGCTAATCCTGAACTACTTGGGATAGGGATCCCATGAAGGCAGGAGGAGTTTTGCTTCAGCAGAGAAAACAGAGTTTGGGTCTTTGATTTTGTGTAAATAAATATATGGGTGAACTTCTGGAATCAGCAGGAGCGGGCATGGTGGAGCTTGGCAGTTTTCTCTGTTAGAAAGATAATATCTAAATGGGCTAATTGTAGCTACCGTTCACAATACAAGGGAAATCCCCACCATTACTCTTTAGTGGCTGCTGCTGCAAAGTTTCAGGGTCTGAACCATGACCTGTTGTTAATTTGTGTTTGCTACAAGCCTGTCAAGCTGCAAACTTTTCTGTTGATGAAAAGAATCGTCCCTTTCTGACCCATCCCTTTTCTCCATCTCTTCTCTGTCTTGTGTTGAGAAAAGTCTGCATTAAGAGCAAACTGAAGTCATTTCCGTGTGCATACTGGGGGCTTCGGGAAGCCAAGGATCGCAGAAACACTGATGATTTTGTTCGTCCACTTGACATACAGAAAGTCTTGAGATCTTTCTGGGGCGTACAGACCTCTAGGTCATGTGTATGGCAACCTATTCAATGCTTCTGGAACTTTTCTTGCCTTCCTCAACTCCTCTTCCATGGGTGGATCACTTCAGTGAGAGTTTCCAAAGTGAGGTGAGCCACCTTAGAAAGGTGCCCAACTGCACCTTTCCTCCTCATATGGAAGATTGAGTAGAAGCTGGGAGGTGGGGCATGAGGGCAGCCAAGACGCTCAGCTAACCCTGGGAGCGGCTGTGGCTGGCGCTGATTGTAAAACCCCCGGAAACGTGGCACCG
>NW_010425773.1:0-1592 GCF_000710305.1 Buceros rhinoceros silvestris | reverse complement strand
GGCTGTGGCTGCAGCTGATTGTAAAACTGCCGAAACTGTGACCCAGGAGATGCAGCTCAGTGCAGCTGCCCCATCCTCCATGCCTGGCCTGCACCAGCTTTTTCTGCTGCCCTTCAGGATCTGCCACACACTGCCTTTGGCACCTGTGCTGGAGGTGGCTAACGGTTCAGTGTGTACCACAGTGCTGGAGTTGGAGCTCCGCAGGACCAGGATTGGCCTTCACATGCAGTACGTCTACCTGGAGCATGGTACACGCAGTGAATAATCAAAGCAGATTCTGCTGTTGTACTCTAATCACACGGGATGGGTTCCTAGTTAACCAGCGCCTGAGCAGTAAGTCTGCTGAAACCTAGAACATCCATTTAAAAAGCCGTGTTAGTCTTGTAAAGAAGACTTGTTACAAAAAAATTAACCATGTGGCTGGGCTAGCTAAGGAAACAAATTTCATTTTTTGTCACACGTATAAACCCTTATTGAGGGCTTTAAATGAAGTGAACTGATTCCTTCCCTAAGCTTAGAAGTTTGCATGGAGATTACAAAACTGGGAAAGGAAACATGTGCCAGAGCCCCACATGATTTAGGAGATTGTTTATTAATACAATTCAGTTTCTTAAATCTTAGATTTTTATCGAAACTCTTCCACCCTGTAGCCATCTAGTCCTGGATACAAGCGTCTTTATTTGCTCTGCAAATACAGCTATCGCCTGCCCATTTTCCCCGCAAAATGCTCTCTTTTTCCAGCTATAACACTTACCCGGATGAAATCTGAAAGACTTTGGACCAGACGCCTCTCAGCTTGGTTGGAGCTGTTGTTCGCTGCACATGCGCCTGCCATTTGTGCTGTGCGTGTTCAGCAAGTTCAGTGTGCCAGAGGTCTTCTGGGTTGCTCAGGTACCTGTCAGGGCCTGTGATGTCCATGTCCTGGCCAGAAATGTAGATCGCTGAGGAGCCTGGCTGGTAGAAAGTGAGGTGGGGGAAAGGGGGGATTCAGTGGTTTATAGTCGCAGTGCCTTAATTTTGTGAGCATTCTGGCCCACCTTGTCTTTTCTGGTATAAACTTTCTACCATAGCTTTTGTCTCTAGCATTGGCTATGTAGAATATTTTCTGTAGGAATTATTGTATGTCTTTTCAAAATACTTGCCCCTTCTAATTATTAGTTCTAGGTGATCATGCTCTTCATATTTATCAATCAAATGTGTTGTCTAAGCACATATATACATATGCATGTACTAGGATGCATACACCCGTGCATATATATATATATTTGCATATGCATTACTGCAAGCACGCATGCATGTGTGCATATTCATGCACAGATACATATACAGGAATAATTTTGCTGAACCTGGGAGTCACCAATTTATGTTAATCTTTTATTACTCATCAGCGGCTGATCAATGCAGAGTGAATGCTGGGGATGTCCTCAGCTGGAGACTCAGCTTTCTGACAACTGAAATTCCCTGCATGCTGCCAAACACAATTTCCCTGGGAAGTGTCCAGCATTTTTCTTCCCAGCAATCAATAACCTGTGGCCTGCTCCCATGGAGCATGTAACTATCTTAGGGTTTTGTATTTCAGTTGCATTTGTATC
>NW_010425772.1:1803-3004 GCF_000710305.1 Buceros rhinoceros silvestris | reverse complement strand
GGGTGCCCAGCCAGTGTCCACCGTCAGAGCTGCAGCGAGGAGGATGGGCCTCAGCTGACCAGCACAAACCGAGGGTGTCCCAGCAGCTGCCTGTTGCTCCGAGACCCTGACGTGGCGTTTCTAAGGGCTGTTTATTGCAAAGTGAAGAAGGATCAGGGCTGTTTTGCGTTTGTACCCTCTTTCCGTGGCATTGTCCATCCTCTTTAAAGCTCAGAACGTTCAGAGCAGCCGAGGAGGCTGAACCGGCTCTGGGCTGCAGAGAAGAACCACGGAAGAAAAGGATGTGAGCACGACCCGGGAGACCAGGAAGGGGCTCGCTGCATGTCATGGGGGGGTTTTAGTACGATTGCGGATTAAACCGGACTGTAGCAACCTCTGTGCCCCATCCCCAGCCTCACGGTGCAGCTTCACACGTCCCCGCTTGGGAACCAGCCAAGAACCTGCGATGGGGGTGCTTGCCCCCTCCACGTGAGGCCCAGCGATGCCAGGGGCACCCGCGGTGGCAGCAGGAGCCCACCACACGTGGAGGGTATGGTGTGAGCAGGGTGACACGCACCCGACTGCTCACTCCTCTAGCGAAACCAGCACCCAGGTGCCCACGAGCCTGGAGCTCTCTTGGGAAGATCTCTACCCTCAGGAGCAGCCTGTGTAAGGAAGGAGAGAAAATCCTCGTCCAGCTGCCCTCTTGTCTCAGGCTCTGGATCAGCTCCAAGCCCTGGAGCACCGCTAGCTCAGCCCCACGGCCCTGCCTCTCCACGAACTGCAGAGGTTCCCCTGTGTAAAAGGCGTGGAAGGGCTGTCCACCTCCTCCCACACGCTAGCCCAGCCCCCCGCCCCTGCCTCTCCACGAACTGCAGAGGTTCCCCTGTGTAAAAGGCGTGGAAGGGCTGTCCACCTCCTCCCACACCTACCCCCCTTCCCCTTCCGCCTTAACGGGCTCATTCATGAAAAAATATCTGTTGGATGGACATGGGAAGAGGAATTAACGTTGGCGTGTTGCTTCCCGCGCGTTGGCCAAGGGATGTTGTAGGCTCAGAGGGTTTTAATCTTTGTTTTCACAGCTGGGTCCAATATTACCCTTTAATCTCTCCAGCCTTTTATTGCCGCTCGCTCCCCGGAGCAACCTGTTGCAGGGCGGCGTGTGCACTCGCCGGGAAGCACAAGCGGCTGCGGCTTCCCGAGGAGCAGCGAGCGTGGCTGT
>NW_010425772.1:903-1502 GCF_000710305.1 Buceros rhinoceros silvestris | reverse complement strand
AGTTTCCGGAGAGCCCCTGCCTGCAGCCCAGCTCTCTGGGCTGCCACCACATGGAGTGACAGCAACTGGGTACCAGGGACCAGCTTGGTCCCTGCAAACCCTCAGGCTCATGGTCCCAGCTGAGGGACATCATGGGTTGGGGAGTGCTGTAGGTTTTTGTGAAGGCGGTGTGGAGTGGTGGTGTAGGACTTGGTCGTGCTGGTGCAGCTTTTGGAGGTTGTGTAGGGTTTGGTGGAGGTGGTGTATGGTTTAGTGGTGCTGGCGTAAGGTCTGGTGATGCTGTTTTAAGGTTTGGTGGTGCTGGTGTAGGGTTTGGTGATGCTGGTGTAGGGTTTGGTGGTGCTGGTGTAGGGTTTGGTGGTGCTGGTGTAGGGTTTGGTGATGCTGTTTTAAGGTTTGGTGGTGCTGGTGTAGGGTTTGGTGGTACTGGTGTAGGGTCTGGTGATGCTGTTTTAAGGATTGGTGGTGCTGGTGTAGGGTTTGGTGATGCTGTTTTAAGGTTTAGTGGTGCTGGTGTAGGGTTTGGTGATGCTGTTGTAGGGTTTGGTGGTGCTGGTGTAGGTTTGGTGGTGCTGGTGTAGGGTTTGGATAGCTGGATG
>NW_010425772.1:0-879 GCF_000710305.1 Buceros rhinoceros silvestris | reverse complement strand
AGGTTTGGTGGTGCTGGTGTATGGTTTGGTGATGCTGTTTTAAGGTTTAGTGGTGCTGGTGTAGGGTTTGGTGATGCTGTTGTAGGGTTTGGTGGTGCTGGTGTAGGTTTGGTGGTGCTGGTGTAGGGTTTGGATAGCTGGATGCCCACCACAACAGACAGGCAGGGGCGTGCTTATGTCCAGTGTGGTGGAGGAGGTGGAGCCAGTGCTGCCAGCACCCCATTGGATGCCCAAGGGCTTGGACCACTAGCACTTCAGACCTCAGAGTCAACCGAGCATCCAGATGGCCCAGGGCCAGATAGGAGTGGCTCCATTCCTACCTGGATTCCAGTCTGAGGGCACCTGCTCAAGCCGGTCACAGTGGTGTCCCCAGGGCTCAGTACGGGGCCTGTTCTCTTTAACATAGTTATCACCAGTCTGGGCAGGAGATCCAGTGCACCCTCAGCAAGTTTGCAGATGACACCCAGCTGGGCTGGAGTGTCGATCTGCTGGAGGGTCAAGAGGCTCTGCAGAGGGCTCTGGCCAGGCTGAATTGATGGGCTGAGGTCAGTGGTGTGAGGGTCAACAAGGCCGAGTGCCGGGTCCTGCCCTGGGGTCACACCAACCCCCGGCAACGCTCCAGGCTGGGGGAAGAGCAGCTGGAAACTGCCCGGGGGGGAAAAGGCCCTGGGGGTGCTGGTGACAGCGGCTGGAGAGGAGCCAGCAGTGTGCCCAGGTGGCCAAGAAGGCCAAGGGCATCCTGGCTTGTGCCAGCACTGGTGTGGCCAGCAGGAGCAGGGCAGGGATGGACCCCCTGTACTGGGGGCACTGGGGAGGCCACACCTCGAGTCCTGGGCTCAGTTTGGGCCCCTCACTCCAAAAAGGACCTTGAGGGGCTGG
>NW_010425771.1:0-235 GCF_000710305.1 Buceros rhinoceros silvestris | reverse complement strand
CAGTGCCTCCCAGTATATCCCAGTCCCCCCCAGTGCCCTCCCAGTGCCCTCCCAGTGCCCTCCCAGTCTCTCCCAGTCTCTCCCAGTCTCTCCCAGTATAACCAGTCCTGTCCTAGTATATCCCAGTCCCCCCACAGTCCCCTCCCAGTATATCCCAGTATCCCTAACCCCCCTCCCAGTATATCCCAGTCCCCCCAGTCCCCCCCAGTCCCTCCCAGTATAACCAGTCTCCGCC
>NW_010425770.1:8447-9678 GCF_000710305.1 Buceros rhinoceros silvestris | reverse complement strand
GACGCCAGGCCTTGCTGGGGAGGACAAACCGCTCCGCGTCAGGTGCTCCTCAGCAGTTCTCTCCTCCTGCTCCGGAGAGGCAGCGCACAGCGGTGCCTGGCGAACGCCCCCATTCACAGACAAAAGGAGCCTTTCCCACAGCCTCTCCCAGGTCGCTCCCCGGCTTGGGACACGGCACTGCTCCGGTGGAATTCCTCCTGGCCGCAGGAACAAGCCTCTGCAGTGAGGAGGTGCCACCAGGTGCAGTTCTGCCCAGTCACTGCAACAAGGACGCGGGAGCCGAGCCAAGTGCTGTCAGGTTCCTCGGGGAAATATCTTCGAGACGCACCCTCAAGTCCAAGGGGAAAAGGCTGAGAGTGAAGAGGACACGTTCCAGCAGGGAGAGCCAGGAAGAGCACACGAGTCCGTCACTAGGTGTGCTGAAGAGAAAGGCAAAAGACGAGGGTCAAGGCACACCTGGAAAGAGGGGAGAGGGGGCGGACAACACATCTGTATACAAAAGGTGGTATGAGACCCTGGAGACAGAGAGCAGGTGGAATTCCAGAGAAGAAACCTTCACCAAAGAGGGTGCGCGGCTCATCACAGCTGTCTTCAGCCCCACGTGCTGCCCGGGCTCCATGGTGACCCCTCCCCACCTGGAGAAACGAGGTGAGGCCCTCAGCGCTCACTAGAGCTCCGCAAAACCTTGAGCGCTTGAGAAAGAAAACACTGTTCATGCCACGTTGCTAAACCAGGATCCCGGCACGAGCCAAGAGCAGGAATCCTCACGTCACCACCCCTACGGAGGCCACACGCACAGCCGGGATCACACAGACAGCGGCATCTGCCCCAGGCGACCCCACGCCCCACTGCCGGCACTCGCCGGGCCAAGCAGTGTCCCACTCCCCAGTGGCACTGGTTGGGTGGTGAGTGTCCCAGAGCCCAGCTGAGTAACAGCCAGGCGGGGTGGCTCCTTGGAGACCCCACCTCTGCTGTCTTTAGCTCGTCAGAACAAGAAGATTCGTGCCCTCGAGCCCCCGGAGCCCCTGGTCACGACTTCTCTGAGGAGAAAAGATGAAATAAAGATGTTAAAGCAAGAGAAGCACCGTTTGTTAAAGTTCATTGACACTGTGAAGGAAGAAAAGAAATCTCCTCCGACACAGGTAGAGCAGACAGTGAGCAGTCAAACCAGTCCAGCTCAGCTGGATGCATTTTATCACAGCATCCCAGACTGGCGGGACTGGCAGGGATC
>NW_010425770.1:6725-8432 GCF_000710305.1 Buceros rhinoceros silvestris | reverse complement strand
AAGGGCGCCTCGGACGGCTGCGAATCGCAGGGGCAGAACTGGGGCATTTCACAAATGCACCCACGTCAGTCACCAAGTGACACGGACTGGTGGGGCTGGCAGGGAGCTCTGGGGATCACCCAGCCCAGCCCCCTGCTAGAGCAGGGTCCCCAGGGCAGTGTGCTGAGGGCAGGGTCCCCAGGGCAGGGTGCCCAGGGCAGGGTGCCTGAAGTACTGAGGCCTGAGCAACAAGCCCTGATACGAAGGTGACCTCTAGGTGAACCTCACAACCAAACATGAACTAATATTAGTATCTGATCGTTAGCGAAGAGAAACCCCCTTGATTCTCCCTTGAGCCCTGGCCAGGCTCTCGGTGGCATCTAACGAAGAATGAAACCAGATGTTTCCACATTTGAATCACGTAAGATTGTTTATCCAGCAATACAAAAACTCCACCACCTCTGTGGGCAGCCTGGGCCAGGGCTCCCTCACCCGCACAGCAAAGAAGTTTCTCCTCCTGCTCAGGTGGAACTTCCCGGGTTCCAGTTTGTGCCCGTTGTGGCGTCCAGGTGGGTTTGGGGTCTCTCCAGGGCAGGAGACTCCACAACCTCTCTGGGCAGCCTGGGCCAGGGCTCCCTCACCCTCACACCAAACAAGTTTCTCCTCCTGCTCAGGTGGAACTTCCCGGGTTCCAGTTTGTGCCCGTTGCCCCCTGTCCTGTCACTGGGCACCCCTGAAAATAAAATCATCTGGTCTCTTAGCTCCCAGCCTCTTGTCCTT
This sequence comes from Buceros rhinoceros silvestris, assembly GCF_000710305.1. NCBI lineage: Eukaryota > Metazoa > Chordata > Aves > Bucerotiformes > Bucerotidae > Buceros > Buceros rhinoceros. Next base: position 7,673 of record NW_010425770.1, on the reverse strand, counting down.
TGGCGGCAGTCACAGGCCGGGGGCAGGCGCAGCACATCTGGCGCAGATGCTGCTGGGGCTTGGCCAGCTGCAGAGAACATCCTGTGCCCCGGGGACAGGCTGGGCTGCCGCTGGCAGGAGTCTTCCCCTGTATCTCTTGTCCCACCTGCTCTTCCAGTGTCACATCCGAATAGGGCAGGAAATAAACACCTTCTGGTACTGACAGTCGAGTCCTTCGGTAAAAGCGCGAGCACTCCTTCACCCACCGCACCCTTTGGTGTCTTCACACGCGTGTCAGTCGTCTGCGGTGGTGGCACTCACACCGGGAGGGGCCAGGTCACTCTCCAGCAGGCGGAGGGTCGGGCCGGTGGCACACTACAGTCAGGCCTGAACCAGCACCTCTCTGGGGTCCCAGTGGTTCTACAGTGTCATCACTCGCCCACTCACCCCCTCTCCTGCTCCAGCTTCCCCCACGTCACGTCCCTTAGCCCGCTCTCTGCTCCTTAGTTTCTGCTCCAGGTCAGTCCAAGAGTTCCCACGGGATCCTGATGAACGCCAGCCTCTGTTTGCTGCGGTGGAGCGTCTGCAGGAAGCGCGGCTGCGGAGCCGCTCTGCACTACCTCAGAGAGCAAACTGCCCCCAGCACAGCGGAACGACACGGGCAACGAACGGCTGGACGCGACATGTCGCCAGGTCCAGGGTGGAGAGAGCAGGTCCCTGCCAGAGCCTGTCCCACACAGAGACCCAAACACCCACCCATGGGTGCAGCACTGCAGGAACAATTCGGAACATCTCTGGAATATCTTCGGATACGCTTTGATTCTTACAAGAAGTTAAACAAATTCATGGCCAGAAAATCCACGAACAGGCAGGAAGGGGAACGGGCAGGGAGGTGCCTGCGATCTCCAAGCCATGGCTTGTTCCTGCCCGCTCTCGCGGAGCAAAACCGTCCACCACACGCAAGAGCAG
>NW_010425770.1:3988-6663 GCF_000710305.1 Buceros rhinoceros silvestris | reverse complement strand
GCAGGGAGGTGCCTGCAATCTCCAAGCCATGGCTTGTTCCTGCACGCTCTCGCGGAGCACAACCGTCCACCAAAGGCAGGAGCTGCCCGGTGCCAAGGTTCCGTTGGGGTCTTTGGACTCCAGCGGCAGCCCAGCCGCAGAGAACAGCCTCGGGCTGTCCACAGGTCAGGTGTCACCAACAGCCGGTTGCTCGGGGTGGTGGGACCCTGTTGGTATGTGACCCCTGGGCAGGCACAGTCGGGTCACAGGCACCCGTGACACTGCTGCTTCTTACCGCTGGTGGTAGCTGTACGGCTCTGCCCACCTCTGATCCTCCACCACTCCAAACCGAGCCTGAGCCTTTGAGCACGGCTGAGCGTGTGGGAGCGGAGGCAGGACAGTGGCTGGGAACACGGACACTGCGACACGCTCTGGACTCTCCGTCTGTTCGTAGTAACAACACGGTCTGCACTCGCTCAGCTCTCGCTGACGCGCTGTGGGGTTGTGAGGTCCAAGTGCTCCACAGACCATTTAGAAAACTGCGTCTGCCATGGCACTGTCACGGGCTGTCATCCACGGCTGATGTTGAAAGACATGGTGGAGTTACCTCTGGCATTAAAGGTGGCTCGGCAGGACCCCACGAAAGCCCAGGAGAAGCTGGATGCCGTGATGCCTCAAGGAAGACACCGCATGCACTCTGCTAACTGCCGTTCAGCCTCCGGCATCAGCTGATTGTTCCTAGGCGTTGGTGTCCGCCCCATCCAGCCTGTCGCAGGGAGGGGAACGAGGGTTCCAGAAACAAAATCCGGTGGGAGAAGAGCTCCGTGATGGCTGTGCCTCAGTCACCAGGTAAGTGGAACAGACTGGGGAGAAAAAGCCTGTTCTTGTCCTCCCAACGTGGACAGACGCGCAGAAAGAGGAAAGCTGACAGCCAAGCCGTCGTCCCAAGAACCCCACTGGGGTTGTGAGCATCTGTGTTCGCACACGGGAAAGGCGGAAGAACCACCCGGGGGGATGGGGGCCCCGGGGTTCCTGCCTCGAACACTGAACTTGGTGCTGGGCACTTCCAACCCCACTCCCAAAATACCGGCAAAGGACTGAAAAGGGAGAGGCATCGTCTGGCCAGAAACCAAGTGTCCCAACTGCGGGAGTCTCCAGGGGAGTCCTGAGAGGACCGAACTCAGCGGTCTGAGGGGAGGCGGGGAAAGCAGCGGGCTCCGGAGAGCAGGGAGCGCTCACTTTGCTTCACCCTGAGCACTTTACATCCCCCAAATCTTATGGCTGTTCCCTCTGCCCTTCCAGTCACATCGCTAGGACTTGAACAACGTGTCCCTTAAAGTCTTGGGTTTAGCTACCCCCGACACACACGCGGGGGAAGGTCCCCTCTCCCTCCCAGCCAGCTCAGCCCTGTCACCTCCCGCTGTCAGGGAGGAGCGCGGAGCTGGAAGAAGCTGGTTGCAGATGCTAGTGCAAGGGAAGGGAAGAGGAACCAGCAGCTCCTTCCCGGGAGGTTCTCCCCGTTCTCTCCTCAGGAAAAGGGTTCTCCCGTGGTTTAGCAACAGGAGGGAGCTGGCAACATCATTTCTACGCCAGATCAAAACTCTCAAACTCTGTTGTGCAAAGCCTTGAGGACACACTTGAAGAGCCCCATAACGGCAAGAAAGGTACTGTAAAAGGTCCAAGTTTCGCAGCGTGTCTCTCTGTCCCAACACCCAGCGGTTTCCTTTTGAATATTGAAATAAATCCTCTTTGTGGTATTAGTGGAATTGCTTTAAAAAAGAAAACAGCCTTGGAAAGCGACTGACCTTAGTGTCATGTGGCCTGACGGAGCAGTGTCAGCGGTACCGCTCGGCCTTTCCCTCCGCACTGTGCAGAACCTGTTCAACCCACCAGCGCGGCCGCAGGGAGCCGGGTTGGGTTTCTAGGGTCCTCATCGACCACCCCATTTGCTGCTGTCCCCAGGACCTTAACCCCGGGACAAGGAACTGCTCCTGCCACAGGATTTGGGACCGGCTGAGGGCGGGGAGGGTGGTGGGCACCCTTGGGTGCCCGCACGGACCGCTTCCCCCTGCCACAGGATTTGGGACCGGCTGAGGGCGGGGAGGGTGGTGGGCACCCTTGGGTGCCCGCACGGACCGTTCCACCACAAAGAGCCCGCCGGCGAGGTGATGTTTGCGCAGAGGTTTGACTTACCCCAAGCAGAGGTGCTGAGCATGCTCAGCCCCGCGCTGGCCTGACCGGGACGGCAGAGCAGCAGCCACGAGCCATCCCTCCTCCACGACACCTGGAAACTAATGAATCCATTTAAAGGCTCGACTCCAAGTCAAATTCATCAAGTTAAAGGCTCAAGGTTTTCCAGTTCAAGACAAAGATGTTAAGAATTGGAGGGGGGAAGTAAAACCTATCAGTTTTACTCGGACACTCAAGAAGAAACCTGTCTTACCCTGGGAATCACAGAGAAACCAAAAGGAAACCCCAGCAGCACCTCGAACTGATCCCTGGAACGACACTGAAGAAAAACACACGAGAGAAAGCTCGATGTCCACAGCCACCCCGCCGTGGACAGGCATTGTTCCTTCCCAGCTGCTGACCCGGGTGACACAGCCACACCACAATCCCCTGCTGGGGCCAGCCCCTTCCCGGCACCCTGTAGCGTCACTGTCAGCACCAGACCCATCCCCAAGGACTTTGCTTTT
>NW_010425770.1:1271-3796 GCF_000710305.1 Buceros rhinoceros silvestris | reverse complement strand
CTGGCCCGGCCGCCCCCCCCCCCCCAGCCACTCTCCCTGCTCCTCCTCAGCAGGACAGTGGGGAAGATCAGATAGAAAAAGCTCCTGGGTGGAGAGAGTGACAGGGCAATCGCCAGCAGTTGTGTCACGGTCAGATCACACTTGGCCTGGGGAACATCATCACTCACCCAAAAAGCAGCACGAGAAACAGAGACAGAATGATCTTCCCCCACTCCTCCCTCTCCCCAGGCTCAACAATCTCCTCCCCAGCAGCAGCACAGTGAGGGGGTGGAACTGGGGCCGCAGCTGATGCTGAGCACTGCCTCTGCTGCCCCTTCCTCGTGCTCCAGCGTGGGGTCCCAGGGGACACTGTCCCCCACCAACTGCTCCAGCCGGAGCCCCCCACGGGTCCCTGCAGCAAACCTGGCCCCTCCTGGGCTCCCCCTCTGCAGCTGCAGCTTCCTGTGGGGCATCTCCCCCTGTCGCGGTGCGGGGGGCTCCAGGGCGGGTATCTGCTTCCCTGTGGTCCTCCAGGGACAGCAGGGGGACAACCATGTTCTTCTCCACCGGCTGCAGGGGAGGCTCTGCTCCAGCACCTCCTTCTTCCGAAGAGGCCTGCAGGGCTGTTTCTCCTGTTTCTCTCCTCACTCCTCCCTGCCGCAGCTGCTGCAGCGTTTCACCCTTTCTTAAACGCATCGTCACAGACGTGCCCCCAGCACCGCTGCTGGGCTCGGCTCTGCCCAGTGCTGGGCCCACTGTGGAGCTGGCTGGAAGTGGCTGTGTGGTGGGGGCCAAAGGCCACTCCTGCAGCTTCCGCCACCCCACTTCCAAACCCTTCCCGCAAAAACCCAGCACACAGTTACCTCCACCCAGTCACCTTCTCCCAGTCCGGGGCTACACGCGGCATCAGAAAATGCCATTTCTCACATCACCGTCCATGACCGTTTGCCGATTCCCCGCGACATTTAGTGCGATGTAAAGTGTAACGTGTACTTTCCCGTTTCAGTTGACACCAGTGAGCAGCTGCCATCGCAGAGGGACTATGACCGACTCCCGACATGCTGCACTGGCAGAGAGGGACAAGGCCCGGTTTGAAAGCTGCTGCTGCTCCCTGCAAGGCAGCCCAGAGCTTCTCTCCTTCAAGCAAACCCCTCAGCAGGACAAAGAGCAGCAGCACCACAGCTCAGCGCCTGCCAGGAGAGGCCGACCCGCCAATGCCGCAGCCCTGCGGCTCTGGGGAATAAGCAGCGTTTGCACTACCCTGGACATACGCAACGTTTTATTGATCAGAACTGTGCAGGCATTCAAAGGTAACGTCAAAAGCTTAAGACAGTCCAAGTACTTGCACTGACGGTGAGACAAGGCGGGCTGGCGAGATGGCCACGGCACAGCCGGCTCCAGGGAACATCGACCGCTTGTTGCCCCATTAGCTCCTGGTTCCACGGAGCAGCTCCTCTGCGGGGGAGCCCATCTGCCCGCCCACAGGACAGGCTCATTTGCAGGGGATCACTTTATTTCCACTCGTGGCAACCGGAATCAGGAGCTTCCTGTACTCCAGCGGCAGGTGACGCTCTATCAGCACATGCAGCGGCATCTTGTCCGTCACCAGCCCTTGTCTGTGTTCAGAGGGGAGAGCAGAGAGACAGAGTCGTTAGAGAAAGACGGGCCGAATGACGTGACAGAAGCCAACAGCTCGTCAGCCAGCGAATTTCCACGTTCCCAGCTCAGGGGCGGCCGGCACTGCCCAGCTGGGCAGGCCATGGAGGTTTCTAGCGCATCCTTCAGCGGATTGCCCTGAAAAATCAACATCTCCTAGTCTTGTAGAAAGGAATGAAGCAGCGTTTGTGCCTGCTTTCCGAGGGAAAGGGACAGGAACACTGTCCTTATTCGTGAAGCAGCAGCAGTGCCCGATCCCTTCACAAGGCAGTGGAAAGGCACCGAGGAAGAGGTGAAGTAACAGGAGCACAGAGGGTTTGGCCAACCAAACCCTCACATCTCTCGGGAAGCGCACACACGTCAGGCAGGAACGTGGAAATCCCTGGACCAGGGCAGGGCCAGGTGATCCTTTTCAAGCAGCAGCGCCAGCTCCCCCTGCACTGGCCAGGCAAAGCCGCTGCCTTGAACTGGATGTGCCCGCAAAATCCCTCAGACGACTTCAGCATCTCAGCGGAAACTGCTCCAGCGGAGACGAGGAACAGCGTGGAGCAAGGACTTTCAACAAGGAGCACTGGATCTGCTTCAGGCCCTCGAGTTCTGCACAGGTCTCCCACACCAAGAACAAACCCTTGTGTTTTGGTCACAGGACAAAGGAAATTCAGGCGTGAGATGGGGCAGGGGCTGAGGGAGACCCTGGGGAAGAGCAGCGGTGGAGAGACCCCGTGAGTGGTTCACCCAGGCTGCTGGCAGGGGAACAGCACCAGTGGGAGAGGCCAGTGTGATCCTTCAGTGTCAGCTCTGCAGAAGCAGGAGCGCCCTGTCAGGAGGGTGCAGCGAGGGGGGGTCGGTCTCTGCTCCCCAGGGACACGCGCCAGGACAAGAGGAACCAG
>NW_010425770.1:609-1179 GCF_000710305.1 Buceros rhinoceros silvestris | reverse complement strand
GCGTGTCGCAGCCTGCCCAGGGCAGTGGTGGAGTCCCCACCCCTGGAGGGGTTTCCCAGCCGTGTGGAGGTGCTGCTGTGGGACAGGGGGCAGGGGGGACCGGGCAGTGCTGTGGGAACGGGGGCACTCGAGGAGCTGGAAGGTCCCTTCCAAACTCAACGGTTTTGTGATTCTGTGACTCTCAATACTGCTGCTGCGCAGCCTGGCCATGCCAGTCTCACCAGGCTACCACAGCACCCCCAAACACCAGCACAGGTTACAGCCACCCTCCCTTTACCTCCTCATGAGGATTTCCAGGTCAGCCATCTCCACTGTCTTCCTCCCTGCGTGGTTGGTGTAAGCTTCCAGATCGTTGCTGAGCTGCTTGAAGTATCTCTCGGAGCTGAGGGAGGATTGAGGAGAGAAATAAAATCAGGCTGGCGAGTGTGCGAACGAGCTGCTGGCTGAGCAGGTCACAGCCGGCCAGGAGAACTGCAGGAGGGGAAACGCTCCGAGTTCCTGGAGTGCTGATGAGAAGGATGTGCTGTCACCTAGAGAAAACTGTGAGGGGTGCAGCTTGCACTGGCTGGG
>NW_010425770.1:0-514 GCF_000710305.1 Buceros rhinoceros silvestris | reverse complement strand
AACCTGAGAGGGGTGCAGTTTGCCCTGGCTGGGAAAGACTCCAGGGCAGGATCACAGGGACCCCACAGCAGCCAGCAGCGCCAGCGCAGTTCTGTCCCCACCGTAGCTGGACCCGCCGGGACCGTTCCGGCTGCCAGCAGCACTGCCGACAGGTTTGTTATTTCAGGAGACAAAGGAAAAGCAACACAGACTATGAAGAGCGGGAAGACGAGCAGTTTGTTGCCACTCACCATTTTTCAACAATTTTGAAGGCGTCTCTGCTCACCGGCATTTTCACATAATGGCTGAATATCTTCCTTATCAAACTACTCGCTACTCCTGGCTCACGCGGCGTCCTCCTCCGTGACGCTGCCGAGCTCTTTGGAGCCAGCCTGGCCCGCAGCGGCTGCCAGGGAGCCCTCGGAGGGAATGGGAAATTCACTCATCAAATGACTGAACACAGGGTGAGGCAGAGAAACCAGGCTGAGCCTGGGCAAACCTTACGCTGAGTTTAAAGGGTAAGAACGGCCTCGAG
>NW_010425769.1:81477-81903 GCF_000710305.1 Buceros rhinoceros silvestris | reverse complement strand
GGGTGGCGCCTGTCAAACGGCCTTGCCGCGGTGCCGCGGGGGTCCGGCTGCGGGAGGGCACTGCGCGGGGGACACGCGGTGAGGGGGCTGCGCGGAACACCTTTCACAAGGCGAACGCGGCTCTGTTCGACGGGCAAAGCTTGTTACAGTCCCCGGGTGGAGCGGTATTAGTCTAATTTCTGGATAAAGTGACCTGTAATTTTTTGAGACGTGGTGCTTAGAAACAACTGAAAGGAAGCCTTGGTGCTGCCAACCAACCTGGTTTTAATAATTTCTCTAACTTGTGTAAGCTTTTAAAAATCCTTCAAGCTGCCAGGCGGTAGTGGAAGGGGGAGCGGTGCAGAACGGCTGGTACTGTCATCCCTTTGATGGATTTAGGGGAAAGCGGCATTAAGAACCTTGTTTCCCTTTCTTCTGCCAGTCGGC
>NW_010425769.1:77760-81435 GCF_000710305.1 Buceros rhinoceros silvestris | reverse complement strand
GGCTGTTACTGTCATCCATTAGATGGATTTAGGGAAAAGCGGCATTAAGAACCTTGTTTCCCTTTCTTCTGACAGTCGGAAGACTTTATAAACTTCTCTTCCAGGGTGGTTTGGATTTGGACGCGAACACCGACAGAGAGCAGACCCGCTCCCTAACTGGAGCCTGCGGCAAGCCGATAGACTTTTCCAAGATGTGCACTTCAAATCAAGAGTATTACCTGAAGCTGGAGGAGCTGAAGAACGCCCACCTGGAGACCATGGCAAAATTAGAGAGTATGTATCGGAATAAGATGTATTTGAAAGGACTCCAGCCCTCCGAGAGGAAAAATGCTGCTTCTGCTGGGTGTTGTCGGTAAGTTTGGCAGTACCTTCTGTCTGAGGATTCTCCAGTGCTTTGCAGACATCTATAAAAAACCAGCAGTTATTTTTCTGGGGCTGGAAAGTGCTTCTCTCTTCCCTCCTCCTCCCCCCTCCTCTTCCCCACCAGTGCTGTTAATTTTTTTCTGATGATGGTACCTTACAGTGGAAGTTACAGATTTTGCATCAATGTTGGACTGGACTCAAACCAATCTTTTTTTCATTTTTTAAAGGCCAACTTGGGAGAAGAGCTCGTATCAGCCTCTAAATTTGCACAAATCCTTTTCAGACTCTGACTTAAGTGACCCCTTAGGCTCAAGTATATCTGATGGATCTGACACGGAATTAGCGTTTGAAGAAAATAGTAGCGAAACTGGATCGTCTGCGTTTGCTAAGGAAAGGATTGAAAAAATGTGGGACGGGTTCTCGGTGGAAGACTACATCTCCCGCATCAGACACAGCTCTCCGAGCTCACCAGCCTTCAGAGTGACTCGGAAGAAACAGAAAGCCTGGTCACCAAAAGTTACTGTGCCCAAGCCCTTCCAGATGACCATCAGAGAAGCTAGAAAAAAAGAACAGAACATCAAGACCAAGTCGCAGATTGAAATGGAAAATAACTTGTTGAAGAAGCAATTAGAGGAAGAAGCGGAGTGTCAGAAAAAATTCCGAGCCAATCCAGTGCCTGCTGCCATCTTCCTTCCGCTCTACCACGAAATCATGCAACGCAACGAAGAACGCCGGAGGTCTGTGAAGGAGAGAAGCAAACTCAAGCTCTTGGCTTCTCAGAAGCCATTTAAATTCATCGAGCGAGAGAAGCAAAGGAACGAAATCAGGAAAATGCAGTTAAGGGACCTTTCTGCACCTGAAACAAAACCAAACCTGTTCAAAGCCAAACCAGTTCCTAAGCGTGTCTATAGTCCAGCTGTTAACGACAGGTTAAAGGAGGAAGAGCTCTACAGAGAAATCAGGATCAGGATGAGAGCGGAGGAGCTGCTACGTAATTCAGCTCTACCCAACAGCAGACTGGCGTTAACAAACACCAACAAGAAGAAACACAAGTGCCTTGAACCAAAGGAAACGGAACACAAACCCAAGGTCAAATCAAGCGTTCCAGACTTTGAACTACTACACCAGAAGTTTCAGAAACGGCTCCTGCAACAAAAACAAGTGCAACACCTCACAGTCTGTCAGCCGTTCGAGCTCCGTACTCCGTATATTCCCTCAAACAAGGGGAAGATTTTGAAGGACATTGAAGCGGATGAGCAAAAGCTGAAAGAAACGCGCTGGCCGTATGCCTCTCCAAGACGTACGCCTCAAGCGAGACAGTCCAGTGCAAGCCCACGGCTCTCAGGACTTAGAAAATCAAAGTCGCCCAAAAGCACAGAGTCCACAAGACGACGACTACAAGCCGTAAGGTGACTGCTGCAGGGATGCTCTAGGGGTTGTATGGGCTCCAAGGGTAGACAGGCTCCTTCTGTAGTGCCACCCAGGGAGTCAGTTCTGCCATGCACTGAATGGGTGACTTAATACTTTAATGCAAGGGCTTAAGTGCAATAGAACACTTAAAATATTTTGGTACAGGACTTAATTAGCATTTACGATGGTTAGAGTAGTGCAGTTCTCTCGGAGCGGACACAGGAAAGGGACAGTTGGCAGCTGTTTCCCAGAATACTCCTGAATCCCTTCAAATGGCACAGACCTTGTGTCCTCTTATGCCAACCCTATTTTCACCCTGTTTTCCTCTTTTGAAACTCCTTTGCCAAAGCTCCCTTCAAAGTCTTGCTCTTGATTTAAAAGTAATTCAGCCTTAGCTTATTTTTCCACCAGGAATTCACTTGAGGAAAAGAGGAAGCTGGAAGAACAACAAAAAAGGAACAGAACCAAGCAGAAACAGAGAACGAAAAAATTCCAGAGAATGGTAACAGCCCGGGCTGAGGCCAATGACCCACACCAGAGCCTAGCTCAGATGTCTAAATCCAAATTAAGAACATTCAGGTATTTTGCTGCATTCCCCTGAATGCCGAACCGCTCATTCTACGTTCTATGTTAAACATACAACGTAAAAAAATAGCACAGTCTTAAGTTTTCATAATTACACATTTGATTCATCACGCACTGTACGAGGAGGCGCTAAAAAAGTGGCCAAATTTAGTGTTTCAGCTGGGAAATTGTTGTGTGTTCTAACGGTTTCGATCTGCATGTTCCACCTCATAGAGATTAGCTAACCGGAGACCCCTGGGTTGTCTCAACTGACACATCAACGACAAAGGAAGAGTTTGAAAAGAGATCAAAAGGCAGAGGAGTAGTGTAGTTACAGATACCGTGGCACTGCTGGTAGCACCTCTTAGGTTTCCATACTCAACTTTAAGGCACCTAGAGTACGCTCCGGGGTAGAGATCGTTCTGAAATGAGGGCGGAGGCTGCGAGTTGAAAGGTAACAAATGAGGTTTCCTCTTTTCTTTTGGGGTTTTTTGGTTTTTTTTTGCTTTACACGTGTCTCATCTTTCTTTATAGCTAAAATAGAGAACAGTGGATTTATTCTTGACAGACTTTACGCTGCCAGAAGCAGCCTTGCAGCCAGCATGTTGCTTGTGACTATCCCGTGCGCATCTGTGCCCAGCTCCCCCAAGGACGGCCGAAGCTCACCTAGGGAGCAGCGGTGGTCTCGGAGGGCTTACAGGGGGTCCCGGAGCGCAGAGGCGCAGGGGCAGAGGCACAGGTCAGAGCGGGCCATCCCATCTCTCCTCACTATTTTGGTAGAGTCAGAGCTCAAGCCCAGCTGCTTGTGCAACAGGGCCAGCAGATACCGTTAACGACGGGAGCTTTGTCGTGTTAGTGTCCTTGGGCAGATGATCTGCGGACTCTAGGACAGACGCAGAAAACAATTTGAGTTACAGTATCAGGGAGGAGGGTTAGGAGAGACAGTGGGTGTGTTTAGAGATGAGATTTGAGTTCATTCAACAGCGAACTTCACATTGCAGTATTTAGCTTAATCAGATTTCAGGAGCACTGTGAAACACTCACGCTTAATTCTTGTCTGCACTGCAAATTATGTTATTACAACGCAAGATTACCTCCCTGGCGCTGAGGCGTTAAGGCTGGTGCGAGGGCTTAGCTGGCTAATGCTCATTTCAGCTAGGCTGGGTAATAAGGTATATTAGTGTAAGTGCTCTTCCCACAGATAATTAGGTTTGTAGAAAGCCACCCTAGAGAGCAAGTTCACCCCCTCAGAATGGTGAATGACTTGCCTTAACGCAGAGCCGTCTGCAGAAGGGCAGAGGACAGGAAGGGCAAGAGGCAGGAGGAGAGGGAAAGGGC
>NW_010425769.1:54101-77694 GCF_000710305.1 Buceros rhinoceros silvestris | reverse complement strand
GGAGGAGAGAGAAGGGTAACGTGTCCCCTGGATCTCATACTTGCCCTTGAGTGTCTGACCGAGCCATGCTGGAGCCAGAAGAGAGGCACCACCACAAGGAGGTGTTTTTGTCACACACCGAGGATTACAACCCGCGCTACCTGGAGTATCTAGTGCTTGCCGTGGTCTGCGACACCAGTTCAGATGATGAACCAACAGGTTCATCTCCTGCTGCAGTGACTGGGCCCTTGACCAACCAACTAGGAAAAAAAATGTGTACTATGATCCAGAATGTGGCCACTCCTCTCGTGAGGTAGACTGGTAAAGTAGCAAGATTCTTTAAAGTACTGATTTTCAGTTAATAATACTCAATTTATCTTTGGTATATTCTGTTTAACTTTGCTTAGAACAACTAAAATATCTGTATAAAATCAGCATTTAAAAAACCTTAAGTATCCAAATTGGGGGAAAAAAACCAAACTAAGTATCCAAAAACCCCCTAAGAATCCAAACTCAGCCTCAACTTAACCTCACTAGGCAGGACCTCTCTGCTTACCCAAAGCAAGACAACCTACCTCAGACCCTGTAACCACCATAATTTACCTTTTTGTCTTGAAGTAGGACAATATTTAGTTTGTCATGAGCAATTTAGCTGCTGGAGGAAATAAATTCTTGTTCTATAAATTAATACTAATTTCCCTTGTACTCTGTTTCCCTTAGGAATTATGAGAAGCAGAGAAGGCAAGAGTATATGCAAGAGTTGCAAGAAATGAGAGAAAGAGTAAAACAGCGGCCGTTACTTTTTGAAAGAGTCACTCAGGTTGTCTTGCTTCTATGTTACTGTTTAATCTTACCTTCAAATACAGCATAAGATGTTGGCAGTCGCCCATTTTTAGAAGAAATACTTCTCAGACCAGTGTTTGTCCATTTTGATCTCTGTTGCCCTGTCTCCATATCCATATTACTGGGTTTTGTGACCAGGCATTCATGGCACACTTATACAGGTTGTAAACGTGCTGCCCAATTCAGTTACAACAGGAGTAACTCTAAGCACAGTAAAAAATGACAGCAAAAATATGAGAGGTTTAAGTTGGGAAAGAAGTGCTAAGGGAGTTGAAGAATTCTTAGTGCCTGCTGTAAAGCTCAGGTGCAGGATATTGTTATATTTCCATTTCCGTGCTCCATTTCAGGGAGCAAACCAGATCTAAACTAGATCTGGACAGAAAAATCTGGTGTAAAGCAAGTTCAAGTACTGTTGTGCTGTTCTCACCTGCAGGGAATAATCATCCAACTTGTCAGATGCAATTAATGAAACAGAGTATTAACAGAAAGAAATGGCAGTATCAAAGGACTTTGACTGTTATTGATCTGACTTTAGATAACAGACGGTCGTTGTGGTTCTCCTACAGGAAAATGCCAGGATAGCTGCAGAAAAACATTACTCCAACAGGCTGCGAGCGCTGGGGATATGCCCAGAGTTTGTTTCAAAGAAAGGACAAACAGCTAAACTGCTACAGTGCTCCAGCGCCGAACATCTTAGTAACTCCACTGAAGCCAGAGAAAGGTAGAGATTACGGAAAACGATTTTTTTTGTCACTATACACCTAGCAATTAGAAAATAATTTGTGATGTGTAGGTGTGTGTGAGGGTGAAGTATTTGTGGTATACCTCAGGTACGTATTTGACTATGTAGTTAGCTTTACTGAAGTTAGCAGTAGAATGTATTTTTTATTGTTCTTCCTGAATTAAAGATTATCTCGTAAAACAGAGGCGAGCACTGGATACATTATGTAACGCGCTTCAAAGAAAAATGAAGAAAACCATTTTTTACTTGTGCCTTTCTCAAAAGTTTCTGGCAGCTTGCTAGTAAGTCACTGCATTCTCTATTAGCTTTACTGAATTTTTTAAATAAGCCTTATAAAAAACTTTCAATATCCATTAGGTGTTATGTTTTAAAAGGAAGCAGAAATAAAAAAATAAAACATTTAATCAATCCCGTTGAGTTATTTTCTAGAATAAAAGCAGATTCTAGCATCCTCTCTTCCCTTTTCCGTCCTCAGTTCACTCCAGCCAGGTCAGCAAGAGTTGTCTTAGATTACCTGCAGTGTTAAACTACCCAAAATTAAAAATCACACACGCAAATTGTCTTTTCAGAGTCATCAAGGCTGAAATGAAAGGAAGGGAATCCTTTGAGGAAGCGGCTGACAGCAGTGCTCAGTCTGAGCAGTCCTGTGAAGAGGAGGAAGAGGAGAGAAACATTGTCAAAAGCTTCACCCAGGATGGCCAGTCCAGTGAGCTGGAGGATGAGGAAGAGGCAGGAGACAGCCCTCATGCTCGCCAGCCTTGCCATGCAGAGGGGCCTGGGTCCAGCCCCTCCTCTGACCAGCACCACGAAGAGGATGAGGAGAAGGAGGAGGAGGAAGCAAAGGCAGACCTGTGGCTTGGCTATTCCAAGGAGGACCATGATCAGTCGAGATGTAGCTCTCGGTCTGACCAGTCCCATAAGTATGAAGAGGAAGGTCAGTCTGACCCTGACGCTGAAGGTGACTTCGGATATGAGGATGAGGAATACGAAAGTGATGATTCAGAGGAGAACACCAGCAGTGATGAGGCTGACTGAAAGGCAGGCGGCAGGATGGCCTGGGCTCAGGAACCTTTCGTTGCTGGCAGTGAAACTGTCACCAAAGAAAAACTTGGTGCTTTGCTACTGATACAAAATTCTGTGAATTTAAACCTCTTCCTTCAACAGTCTTTCGAAAGTAATTTAATTTTATATTAATCTTTAGTTTTCTGTGACATGAGCGCATAAAATGAACTGCAACCACTGTTTAATAACGTCTTGCACACCGTGTTGGTAAGTCCTGAGCTCTCAGCGTGTCCAGCTCTTTCGGCATGCTGGCAAAGCCAGACGAGATTCTGGAGCAGTCTCAAGCGTCTCAGTACTTCTGCGGTCTCTTCCTGCAGGATCTTCTGGAGTGGCAATGAACAGAGCCGGGTTTGTTGTGCAAGACCTCCGACTGTTCCGCAGAACAGCTGCCGTGAAGACAGCTTGGGGAGCTCGACAACATGGCCAAAGCAATCTGTTCGTTCCTCCCTCCTCTTCCCTTGGGGTTTGTCTTCTGCGTGCTCCAGTGAGCTGAACTGGCTCAGCGATGGGCCAGGTGAGCGCCAGGGCCAGAAAGGATTACTGCTCTGGGAGGATACGAGCTGTTGTATCAACTCAGCTACTTTGTCCAGGTAAACTATTAACAGCGTTGCAGCCCCTGAAGACTCTCTCTGTAGAGGAGAAAAAGCCTGGAATACACTGAGAGCGGCTACTTAAGCTTTCGTAGAGATATTTTTTGACACTTAGATACAAGTAAGGTACACGAGTAAGTCAGTAGGATCATATGTGATGCTGCAGATCCTGTGTTACTGTCTAACCAAGCCCCCAAACCGTTCTTTCTGCTCCGTTTTGTTCTGAAGAGCTCTTCCCGTGATCATGTGAAATCGTTCTTTATAATGTAATAACAAACGCGGACGTTGATCCTCAGATTTGAGACAGTAAACATACACTGTAAAGAATTTTACCACACCAGACTAAATGTAGCCTAGCAGCTCCAAGCGCATGAAAGTACGGGAAGAAGTGCGTTAGTACCTCTTCTGACACGTTTGCTGCTCAGGACTTCAGCTGCGCCACATCGAAGCATGGACATGGAAGGTTTGGGTTGGGTTGGTTGGTTTTTTTAATTCTTTCTATCAGTTTCTCCCGTTACAAGCTTTCTTGCTAACCTGTTGTACGCAATGTTAGGGGAGAGAAGAATAGAAGGATGCATCCTCACAGTGACAGACCACGAGCAAGGATTTCAAACAAGCTGTATGTGTCTGGACAGCACAACGCAGCGGTGCCCAGGTGCTCCAGACGTGTTCACGGATCACTAAATGCTTTTGTCCAATCTACCAGGTTTGTAACAGCAGCTGCAGTGACTAACAATAAGGTTTTTTACTATTTTCTTACCGTTTTCTTCTGTGCTGCATACAAGAGCACTATGTTACTTCTTCCTCCTGGCTTTGAGAAACTGTAACAATGTTTGGATGATTTTTATCATTATTACTTTTATTTATTTTTGAAGTGTGAGCATATCTCGAAACTTATTTTTTTACTTAAATAAAATATCCATTGTACGTGTGTCACACATGAAGGTATTAATCATTACTTCACAAGAAAAGTCAGTTGACAATCTTCAGTAATAGCCGGCAACCCCACAGTAGAAAGCCAAGGTTGGTTTGCTTGTGCTTGTCTGTGTTCTGTAGTTTTAAAGAGTTGTATGTAATGTTATTAATTCAGAGTCACGTGTTACTGAAAGCTGTCTCTTTCGTAAATCAAATTTTTGAAAGAAGGGCTAAATTTTGTTTTTCTGAAAGATTAGAGGTTTCAAATCAGAAAAAAGTCAAATCCATTTTAAAGATCTGTCAGCACTCAACTGAGTGTTCTAAAAAACCTAAATAGGTTAATTGTTGAACTATTAAGAAAGTAAAAATATTACTAGAACTCTTTTGAACTGGAAGGAAATAGCAAAAAAAATGCTTTTTTGTGAAAGTTTTAGAAGGTGGCCTTGGGGACAGAGGTTTTTCACTGAATTTTTACTGTGTTAACCTTCCTAAGAACAGAATTAATGAACAGGAATAAATAGGATATAACAAGGAAGAATTAATACAGCTTTTGGGGGTTATGCCTCAACTTTTTTAGCGATTCTGGAAAAGTCAGGCAGAATGATGTGACCAAGGGGACCTCACTGATACGGTTTACCTAGACTTCCTTCCAGGAAGCATTGGACACAATTTGCTATCAAAGAAAGCCACCTTACTGTAGGAGAAGAAAAGTCTTCACGAATTAGTGACCAGTTAAAAGTTCAGCCAAAGAAAGGTCATTTTCACAGTGTGAATGCAGAGATTCCATGAGATTGAAACTGTTCAGCATACTCGGAAGGGATCTAGGAGTAGCTGTTCCAAAAAAAATGTGCTGAGGTCACTGACAGAGTTACTCGATGCTGGGAAAAAATGAAACCGACTGCAAAGAACACGCTAAAGGATCTTAGGACAATGATAGAACAGATACAGTTCAGTTTTAAGAAGGCAACAAGAATAACTGAAGGTAAAGAATGGTTTTCATATGACAATATATACCAGGATTCTTTAATTTGGAAAAGATATGAGAGCTTGAACTTAGAGGTATTAAAGGAACCAGTTATGGAAGTCGCCTTGAGCAGCACAGATTGTCAAAGTGGAAGAATCATGAAATTTAAGTCAAAAAGGCCTGTTCAGAAGTGGGACTACAAACAAGAAAGGGATAAACATGCCAGTAAGAAATTAATAAGGAAATAAATAGCAAAGCAAAATGCCAGATGATGGAACAAAACTGGGGAGAGACAGGTCAGGCTGAATTAAATCTCACGAAGCAAAGTACAGCAGTGAAAAATTCTTCAAACAGAGTAAGAAAGAGGCACAGACACCACACGGTCATGGGATGAACAATAGGCTGGCCTGAAAAACAAGTCTTTAGACTTTTTTTTGTCTGAAGGATGATTTAAAACATGGACAAACCACAGAGAAACCAATAGGATGATGGCACTGAAAATATTTAAAGAAAAACCCCGTTAACCTTAACATGAAAATCCAAATCCAGGTGAAAGGTTTTGGCAAATTACTAAGGGGCAGAGTAGTCCCACGGGAAAGGAGAACAGGATGGGCAGTGCTTTGTCAGAACTCAAACCGTTTTGATGCAGTTAACGTGGAGGGAAAAGTAGTCATTGATTCACCAAAGATGACGTAATAGAAGCATCTTAGGGTCAGATAAAGTAAAAATCTTTCTCCAGTAAAGGAGAGATTATGATCAGTTATGCTTTCAGGGAAGCTACTAACAGGAGGGAGATGAGTAGAAGTTTCTCACAGATTATTGAATATTCTGTCTTTAATTAGTGGCCAAAGCACAAAAGTAGAAACATGTTCCAAAATTTGCAAAGAAAATGAGACGGGTGTATCCAAGAAAAGTACCACATGGGAAGAAGGGGATAACTTTGCATGTAGACTGCAGCATTAAATAAGAATTTTCAAGTGCAGGAATAACATTTCTTTAATGGGAACTAAGCTGTGAGGAGAGAGACTTGCTGAGCAACAGACACCAAACCACAAAATGTGATCATAAAGGCGATGGAATCGAAGGATGTGCCAGGCACGCTATTTCCAGCAGGACTGGAAGAACGGTACTTTGAAGTCCACAGACCCTACAGATCCCATGCTGGGTTTCTAAGTGACTCTCATGGTGCTGAATGTCAGCGATAACCACGATTGGAGAATCTGTACTAAACCTCCCCCGCTGCGTGTCTGCTCACATCTGCCCTGGGTTCCCACTGAGATGAGCCGCATCCGCCACACAGGAGGAGGCTGGTGCTGCCAGGCAGTCTGAAGGGTCAGCACTGTGGCTTGGCTGCACGGCGCTGGCTCTCAAGCGTGGGGAATTTGTAGGGATACACATCCTGAGGACGGGGATAGGGATTCTGGAAGCTTAGTGCTCGCAGCCAGTGCGCTTGCTGCCGAAGGGCTCTAATCCTGGTGAGCCCAGGCTGAAAGTGGTCCTGGGACCTGCACTGTAATAAGCCGTCTGCATTTCCTGAGGTTCAGAGACATGACAAATGGTTTCAGCAGCAGCAAATTCCACGGGAAAAGGAATATTCCTGCCATGCAAAGCATTCTTTATACATTCCATGGCGCTTCCTCTGGAAACCATCCTCGAGTATGTAATTACCATAACATCAAGTAGGAGGTTATGTTCTCTTTGAGGAAAAAATTATTTCATCATTACCTTTTACTGCTGCTCCAAATGCAGAGAATAACAGAAGAATAACACTTCTTAAAGAAAATGCTCAAAAAGTCATCGCTATTTTGAAATTATTTAATTATAGTCTCGTTTAGAGTCCTCTGAATGGCAGAAAGAAAAATATTTACCTGAGCTTAGCAGGTAATAGGCACTTCTTAAGATCAAAAGATTTATTAAAAATTATTTCCAGAAGTATGTCTACACAGTTGCCCACGGATGTCAGTCAAACATCAGTTCTGTATGCAGAATACGTTTGTCCAGGAGTACTGACTGGTCCATTGTCGCAAGCTACAGCAGCTGCAGGTTTAGAACCGTTAACCTGCAGATCAAATTAGAAATGGCTTGAGGTCCAGCCTCCTCACCCTGCAGTGGAATTTCAGACATTTCTTACATCTCCGCTTGTATAATATTTTGATAATTATGTGGCTTTAGGACAAAAAAAAACCTCTTGCATACTGCAGCAAAACTCAAAATTGCTTCTTTCTTCAGTAGGAATTTCAGGCATTTGAGGGATGCCAGATCAGAACTTAGAATCAGGAAGATTCCTGTCCCTGCTGTACGCTCAAACGCCCAGCGGTCAGGTGAAGCAGCAGAGAAACCGGGGATCGACGAGTCAGGCCACCTGCACGGATACAGAGAAGGCTGTAGGGCCTGGTGTACTGCCCTAGGTCCTCGTGTTGTAGGAGGAATAGCAGCATGAAGAAGCCTCCGCCGTGCCAAGCGTGCGCAGTAACACGGGGGAATCCCCAGCGTGACCGGGCATCTCCACATACTTTGGGGGAAACACATCACGTTTACTCACAGACTAAATAATTTTATAGGCAGTTGAGCATATACAACAGCTTCCTTGTGCCCAAAGAGCACAAGCTCTGCCCTCCCCAACCTTTCTTTTCCAACCCTTCAGCTGAGTTAGGTTACGGCACTGCCATAGTCCAGCCGAAGGGAGGGGGTGAGGTTAGGAGACGACAGGGACAAGCAGGAGTTCACCCTTCTAATGCTGCCCCGTTACCATCAGTGTGTCTCAGAACCGCATCCCAGGCTTAGCCACCTGAGAAAATCCCCCCGCGCCTAAGTGGCTGTAGTGCCGAGGGGACGGATGTTTACGGGCAGGAAATAACGGTTCTTTTCTGACAACTGAGACTGTAAATGAGACCGTGTTTAATTTCACGAACACAAATGGTACCATGGAAACCAGTTGTCAATGGGACTAAAAACAAGCACGTTTGTACTTGTACAGATCAGACCTTGCTACTAATAGTTGGGGCTTACTAACAATAAGCTGATTGCTAACAATAGTTTGGCAAGTTAACAATAAGAAGGTTAGTAAGATTAAACAGTAGGTTACCACACTACTGACACAGAAGGAAATTCTAGTTGGCAGCATAATGGATTGTTAGAACCATCCCGTTCCCGCATTACCCCGATCATCCCGCTGCTGTCAGACGTAGCCTTCCACACGTCAGCTGCACGTGGCTCTCACGAACGGCCTCTTAACTGACTGTGCGTTTTAATGCACATTTCATGCCATCCTACGGTTTCTACAGTCGATAAAAGATACTCAAATTAATTTGTGGTAAACAGCAAAACCAAACAAAGATCAGCTTTTACAGCTGTAAAATGTGACTCTCTCGTTCTGATCAAGGTCTGCTCTAGAAAGCTCAGTCCAATAACACCTTTATCCCTAAAGGTGCTTGAATTACCTGGGGCACCATCACAGCTAGCCAAGCAGCGAGGTCTCGGATCTAACGCTGAAGAGGCCACATGAACACACGTGTGAGGTCACGTACTGCTTGACAATGACTAATCGTGCGTGAACTCCAGAGTTCCTAAGAAATAAAGCAGCTCCAAATGTGACACAGCAGAATCTCGGCACAAAGTGCTACGGCTAGTCTGTCTGACACAAAGGGCCTGCTTACGGAGCCACTGCAAAATACCCATCATTAAGAAACACCTATCGGTGGGTTCATAAAGTTTGTGATACTGCAAATCCGTGATGCTTCCTGGGGCGGTCCAACCAGAAGCACAGGAATGTCAGAGCTGAGATATTAAGCAATTAAAACTTAAAATAAAAGCCAGAAAATGAATTTGCAGAGCTGCTCACTTTGAAGACTAGAAAAAACTATCACTTTTGGCAAAGTTCTGTCCATTTCCTCCGTGAGAATTTCCCATATCCCTTGCTTGTTAACTAGATTAATGGGTGATTCCTGGGTGAACCCTTCCTTCCCCTCGTACTCTGTTAATGCTGATGTAATTCAGGTCTCACCAGCTGAGGCTGACTCTCCTCGTGTAGCTGGTTGGGTACCTGTTTGCCTGCCCCAGCTTGTTTCCCACCCTGAGAACGAGCACACAACCCCGGCAGCACGCGGGCCCTCCTGTTCGCACAGCTGCCTTTCCTGCCTTTCCCGCTGAAAGGCAGCTCCGTGCCGCACAGAAACAGCCGTCAGCACTGAACCAGCCATGCAACCTCACTCGAACCACTGAGTGGCTTCGAAAAGGAGTACCCACACTTCTCTCATTGATCGTAACAGCTAGAGCTGTTGCATACACCCACTCCTCACTGGAGAGAAGTGCACACATAAAATAATGGGACTGTTGAAAACAGAGGTGGCCAAGTGGCTT
This sequence comes from Buceros rhinoceros silvestris, assembly GCF_000710305.1. Taxonomy (NCBI): domain Eukaryota; kingdom Metazoa; phylum Chordata; class Aves; order Bucerotiformes; family Bucerotidae; genus Buceros; species Buceros rhinoceros. The sequence goes on along the minus strand of NW_010425769.1, from coordinate 68,240 downwards.
TCAGAAGCCAATTATCACCAACCACAAGCCAATAGCTTGGGAAGAAGGAAGTGATCTCAGTGACCGTACGTTTCCAAAGACGAGCAGTGATGCCTCTGCAGTTTGCATATCTGACCCAGCATCCGCTGGTCCGTGCCTTGCTGCATTCTCACAAACTGCTGAGGTCAAGCTGTAAGAGGGAGACTCAAGGGCTTTCTACCTTCTCCAAAAGGGAACAGTTCTCTGTGCTTCTCTCTCAAAACAGAGGTGCTAGTACATCAACACATTAAAGAAAACACTATCGGAAGTTCCTTACAAAGCACAGGGATATGGCACAATGACACCACTTTGCACTGGCTGGAGACACCCTTATTTCCAAGCGGGATCAGCTGGAGATACCCATAGTCATGGACACACTTGGCGTTAGTGAGCAGGAAGTGTGCTGGGTATTACTGAATTTTGTACGGAAGGTAACGAGGACAAAGTCGCTCAGTTTTATTCAGCAGCTATTTCTCTCTGAGACACCTCTCAGATGATAAAACACCAAAGTCTACTGTCTGCTCTCCTCAGCCCAATGCAGAGCCAGCAACTCTAAAACTCCCCTTCAGGTCCCAGAGCTGAGCTATGGCTTCACAGAGCTCTTTGAATTGACTCAGAAGTTTGCTTCAGCTGAAAGGGAGCAGCTCCTTCCCTCTCTCCTGGTCCTGGGCTTGTGAAAGCCAGATCAGAAAGTGCTTCTGAGCACCCAGTAAGCCTATTCTGCTTGCTGAAATAGCAGGAACAATCATCTCAGCAAAACACTCCCTGCCACAGCGCAAGCCCTTTCCAGCCATCTCAGGGAGCATCAGTGGAGGGAAGATCAGATGACTGCTAGTAAAGGCAGGGGAAAAAACAAGACAAGATGTTAATGCCTCAGCCCAAATACACAAGGACAAAGACACAAGTGTGTGTTTCTTATTTTTTTGTTCACTGTACAAAAATCACGTGTCAAATACACTGACTTGTTTTTCCCAGACCTCTGGTACAAACCTAGCACAGATATTTTTCACAGTCATTATGAAAACCCCGCCTTTGGTGTTCATTAGACTTTTCCCTCATTCACAGATCAGCTGGGAGGCGTGGGGCGAAATTGGATGTGCGGCTCCCACCACCGTGCACTCAAAAGCAGCGTTTCCACCAGCAGCTCTGCCTTGCTGTGGGGTTTTTCTACCAGACTAGTGTGAAGTGCAGTAGCCACACAGGGAACACTGTGGTATTCCAGCGCGTCCCTGGAATTCCTCACCTGGATGCAGCCTTAGTACCCACAAAAGAGGCCAAACAGACAATATCTGTGATTCTGCAATGTCTACAGTAATCAGCTCACCTGCAGTAGGACTGCAACCTCCTCACAGAGTCCTGACGCAAAGGCTTGGGGGAAGTGATTTTTGAGGTGCAAGAAAACAGTCCAGCCTCCCTCTAGCACCGGTTAAAACCCTTTGACGTTTAGAGAGAGGAAATAACATCCTCTGCCTAAAACACCCCCTCACTCTCCAGAAAAGTGGGGGAGAGGAGATGGACAGAGAACAAGGTATTCCCCCCACTCTTGAGTTCACTTTAATTCTTTCAAATTTCTACCATTTCTCACTGGGTTTAGTTTCCTGATCTGTTGCCTTGCCAGCCATGCTGCTTGTGCCATCGCAAGAGAAGTGAGGATAACGAAGAGGACGAACCCACCCTCTTTCAGCTGTAGCAGCAGCCTAATGCGTGCATGAGAGCCTCCCTCAAAGGCTCCAACGCTCTGCAGTCACAGGGGTCTCTCTGGGTCCAGGAGAACTGGCTGAAACAGAAACCCTGCCTGTTATTCAACACCAAAAAATCAAGAACATTGCCACTGGCAGATTGTCTTTCAGCAGTCAAAAAATCAATACCCTCAATTCTGGAGTAAACCTCATTTTTCCAAAAAGAAAGTATCCCCTAAACAAAAATCCTAATATAGTAGATAACAAGAGCCACATTCCAAAGGATGTAATAATTTTCCACATGGGAACTATGACAGTCTCTTAGGTTTTTGTTTGTTTGTTTTATTTGGGTTTGGGGGGTTTTTTGGGGGTGGGCGGGAGGGGATTGTGTGGGATTTTTTTCCAAACTTCCTGCAGCACAAGCCCTTTGCATTCTCCATCCCAGACATTTTGCTGCAGAATGTCCCAGTCACACACAGAACAATCATAACAAGCAGCACTGAACTCTGTTCTATAAACACTGGTAGAATTAAAGAGAAAGATTAAGGAAAAAATAACTAAAAATAAAACACTCGTCTTCCCAAAGGAAATAACATAATTTTTACCCCGGCATCTTTTGTCATTGTTATAACAAAGGTTCATTCTAGGCCATCTCTCACTGCGCTTAGATTCAGGAAACCCTGGTATAAATGTACTACAGCAACTTGTGCTTTCTTCACCCCGCACGTCTGGGACAGCGCTGCAGACTGAGGGACTTGCTGGAGGTTAACGCAGCTGTTTCAGGGCGTACTTCTTCCTAGAGCACAGCTCTGGCCATACCTGCAGCCCCAGGGAGCTCTGCAGGTTGCGAAGGTGACTTGTTGGACCATCTCAGCTCTCTAGATAAAGTCGTCCAGTTTGCAGTGGGGCAGGTTCAGCGACCAAAGATGATCAGGCCTGGATCCCAGCTTGATAAAAGAGGGATGTGTGGCAGAACAGCACTCAGCAGCACATTTCCAAGCACTCTTACTCCCAGCAAGCCCCCTACCTTTGTCTTTACAGGAACTGCAAGAATTCAGTCCTCAGGATTTGACTTGCCATAGGAAAAAAAAAAAAATCGTCTTTGTGCCCTTAGTCACCCAGTAGTGCTGTGACCTGCAAACTCACAGCCCTGGAGAACATGGAAGCGCGTGGGTGTCTCAAGGGCTTCCCTCAGTGTCTTGCCAGGAAGAACACATCTTCACTAGCACCACCACCACCGCAGCAAAGAGAAAGTTCACACTGAGGTTTTATGCTTCTTCCCTAAGGGAATGCCAAAAGATCACAATAATTATTTTTTTACTGCACACAGCTAACGAGCTGCTTCGCTCGCTATTCAACACCAATGGACATAAGGGAAATGCTCCTCCTGCAGCTTCAGTGGTGCAAAACCTGACCCCGCTTCTTTTTGCATCACTCCCAACGCAGGAAACAAGCAATAAGCCACCTTTCCTTTGTGTGTTTCTAAAGTCAAAACTCTTCAGAGTAAGCACAGGAACTGGAGAGAAATCTGCTGTACACTGGCCCACATACATCAACGCATCCACATTTTCCCCGACAAGCACCTTCTCATTTTCCAGAATCAAGGTTTTTCCTTTTTCCCTTTCTTTGTCCTTTTGAGCTTGGACTTTAACTCTTCCATGTCAAGACACAGCTTGCTGTGCTTCATGTTGGTCCCCTGGGTTTGCACCTCCTCTCCTCTCCATCCTGAGTTCCTTCCAGGAGCTTTAATCCGGGCTCTTAGTCCTCCATTTTAATGAACAAGGCACCCTGAGCAGGGGGGAAAGACACCACACGCTCTATGTTCATTTTGAACAACAGCTTAAATGTTTTCTGCTCAGCCTCAAGAGTCTGAGCACTTACTGGAAAGTGAGGCGGAAGGTAGGGTCCTGGTAAGAGAAGTGGGTGCTCTGACTGAAACAGTGGCCAGGATTTCACCCACATCTCCCTCAGGAGTAGTAGTTTAAACATTGAAAATAAGTGTTACGGCTAGGTATTGTCCACAAGGAAGACACCAGAATCCCCGCCAGCTCCAGAAACTGGCTATTATTAAAGCTGTGCGTTACCCTGTCAACACGTAGACGTCTTCTTCAGCAAGCCCATTAATATTAATGAAATCACGTATACATTTCCCCATTCCCGGAGCTGTCAAAGTCCAACACTAATTACATTCTGAAGGAGGAAGCTGCTGGCAGACACAGCACGCGTTGTGCTCTAAGACTGAGTGCTTCTCCTCTTTTCCAGCTGGGCGGAATACAAGGCAGCGCTGTCTTTCTCCAGATATTCAGGAAAGTTTTGTGTCCAGGGTCCTCTACATCTCTGAGCTACAGGCCACTGGAGACTGTGGCACACTCTTGCTGTCTCCTTCCCAACTTCCCTATTCTCCAGCACAGTAAGGGAATTCTCTGGCCAAGAGGCTTACTCATTTCCTGCATCTTCTTAAGACTACAATGCTGGATCTTCCTGCCGTGATGATTTAAAAGTATCTTAAAACCTCCGAATACCTTTAAAATAAAAAGTTGTAAGTTAAAAATCCCAGACTACCACAACACTCACTCAAACCACTCTCTTAAGGAGCAACAGCCATGTAAAGACTTGAGTTCACCTGCACTTGAATTCCTCCCAGCTGCTTAATGGCTTTAACAGTTCTGGCAAAGGCTTCTAGACAGGGAGAGCCTGGAGCTCATTCTAGCGTGTGGGTCACCACAATGACATAAAGCCCTTGAACAAATTAAATTTGTGGTCAGAGACAAAAGTAACAGTGGTGGATATCCAAGAGAGACTCTGCCTTCATGCTCACAGTGGATCTGGCCCACGGAGAACACAGGACACGGGCTGTTTAAGTGAACAGGTATCGGGGGTCTTTTAGGGTGATGAAAACGGTGAGTTGTTTCAAAGCCCTGATGTGCAGTGGCTGTGTCCTGACAGCACTGGGAACAAACCAGTTTTCTTCTCTGTCGAAGATGTGAAGTTTATGTCAGAGTCACCTTATCAGGAGGTGCGGGACAGTGGATGCATTAGCGGAGGAAGGAATCGATTCAGTCAATAAAGGAATTGATACCTGTCTATAGTTAGAAAGTGCCTTTTACCGAACAAGCTGTTCTTCTGGATCATTGAGAAATAAAAGAGTTTTACTGAGTTTCTAAATACACAGATACATGCATAATTAATATCGCCTGACTGCCAGACATTAAGAGAGTTTTAGGATTTTAAATATTCTTTTGTTCTTCTCAAGAGTGCATCTAACAGCTAGGGCACAAAAAACAGACATGTAAGTGGTATGAATTCCCTGAATAATGAGCAGGGGGCTGGTATACAAAGCTGAAAGTAGCCAACACAGAGATTACTCACCCACAGAATCTATTGAGCAGGAGAACAGGGTTCAGTCTTCTCTTTCTGGCCCACTGGTGGCTGGCAGGACCATGGCTTCCTGGATTCTCCATCCCTACAGTGAAAATAGTATCCATCCTTATTCCCAATATTCCCTGAGATGACTGGGCAGAAAGGGCTTGCACATGCCAGAGCACTAACTAGGACATCCTGGGGGAGTGACAGGGAGATTTTCATTGTCTCATGGAAATCTAGCTTTGGTTCAGGACAGGCAGTGAGGCGAGAACGCATCTATTCACAGGTAGGATTGTCTGCATCAGGCCTGCCTGGCAACGCTAGTGGAGCCTCATAGGGCTGGAAGCCTGGCTGCCTTCAGAGCTCCGAGTAGTCTGCATGGGACAGGCCTCGAACACACTGGCATCACAAGCTCTCCTGCCAGATGCTGCGCCACACTTGCTGGTCATCCACTGAACGACGAGCTCAGGAGAACTAAACCGAGCAAGTTTCTGAAGCATGTAAGAGATGTGAAACAAATCAGAGGGTACTTCTGCATCACCATCTCAGTGTGGATGCAGAGAGCACTTGTGCAAGCTTTCCAGCTGTCCATGCATCTTGCACTGGGGTTCACACCACAAAATAGTCTCAAAAAACCCAAACTGGATTCCCTTTGGATCAAATCAACCAAAAGTCGCATTCCAGCCACCCCTGGGCAGCTGGTCCCAGGGACTAAAGAGCTAGTCAGAAGTAAACCCTTGAAGAGATACAGCTCAAACATCGGGTGGTTGTGCTGGGAGTTCCCCTCTCCGGGCGCCACACCTGCCGATGGAGGAGCAGGTAAAGCCTCCAAGCACAGCCCAAGGACGCCGTGGAGGGCTTCCAGCAGGTGGCAATCTGCTGACAGCAGTGACAGCAGGAGCCAGCCGGAGGTCCCACTTCTGGAAGAGGGCTCAAGGGCCAGAATGTGGAAAGAGGAAGAGTGCAGAAAAAAAAATGCTCAAGCTTTACATTATCTACTACTTTTTCTGAGAAGTTTGAACAAAGCAGGCACCAACTGTGCAGGAAGATGTACTTGGTGCTACGGATGAAATATTTTCTCAACAGTGTAAAAGCACACAGCCATTCCATGAAGCAACTTTCACTTCACCTATTCCTTGAAAAATGTTTTAACAAGATGGGATTTACAGCATGAGACAAACCTAGTGGAGTGACTCCAAGTAAACAGTTTTGTCAGCAGACCACACAAATAGTGAACTATGAGCCTTTTGTTGCCACTAATGTCATCAACAAGTGAAAATGTTGACAAACAGCTCTGTTTAATTCTTTGAGAGTATCCATTAAAAAGCAAACCAAACCGCCCAGCAGACCTAATCCATGCTATTGATACTATAGGTTCTTAACTCTTGCCTTGTCTCAAATATAATTAGAAAAGATGTGGCTGTCAGACAGGAGCTAGACAGGACTCCACAGAGCAGGGATGGATGACTCCACAGAGACCTGAGCATAGCCATTTCTGACAGAATTCCCTGTTATCAAACACACGCTAATGTGCACTGACAACGAGCACAGGGAGTTAAAAGGAAAAGGCACGGTCCTCTACAGCTGAAAGGCAGGAGACTCACCTTCGGAAAGCAGACCTCTTCGTTCTCTTGGTCTGGAGGTATCTCAGGTTTGCGTCTTTTCAGTTCAGCTTCCAGTTGCACAATCCTTTTCTGCAAGACCTCCTTATCTCTTTTAGACCACAAAACAAATTTCTCATACTAGTTCCAGATCCTTCCACCCTCTTTGCAGTTGGGACAGTCTGAACCTTGAAGCGCTTCAGCTGAGGGTCTGAGCAGGCAACTAACTTGGATTTGTTTTTCAGTTTACTCTCTCCAGTACTACCAAAAGTAAAACTTCTAGTTTTACAGATATTCACCTAGGCAGTAAACCTGTTTCTCTAAGAAGCAGTCACAGAGTAACAGGAAAAACAACAACCCTTTTTCCCTTTTATAGAGAGGAAAACAGCCTTGGAAGCAGCATGGCCTCGGAGGTGTATCGATTCACAATCTATACACCAAATCCATAGCTTCATCGGGAACAAAAGACAGGGGCAGAGTTTTTAAAGCAGTTAAAAGGCTTGTAGTCTGCAATCACCTACAGGCTTTAGGAAACACCTCTCCAGCCTTCCTAACCTTCCCCCAATACCTGTTCACCCAGAAGCAGGTGTGTGGGCACCTTTACTCCTTTCGGCACCCCCCTGACGTGATCCCCGCACCACTGTGGTATGAACATCTCTTCTGAATTCTTGGGGAAAAAAAAAAAGGAAAAATGCTATAGTCTAATGGGGGAAAAGTCCACAAGGCAGGGAGTGAATTTCTGCAATCAAGGCAACTCAGATATTCAACTCATGTTCAAAATGCCTCCTTTATGACTGGATGTTACTTACACGTCAGTGCAAACACTTATATATCACAAAAAGCATTAAAGAACATGGCCAAAGGTCTCCTGAAACTAGTTCACACAGAAAACAGAGTTCAAAGCACAGGCCTCCCTCTTCCATTCTCCCTTCTCTGCCTGCTGGACCCTCTATCAACTGTTGTTGTTTCCAGAAAAAGCAGCATCTTCCACATTGACAGATGACAGGTGTGCAAAAAAAAAGGAAAAAATAATTCTTAGTTTTCAAGAGCAGTTGAGGGAAACACAACAGGTTTTTGTAACAGATGAAGGTGGCCCATAGAAGGAATACAAAATCAATTTCAGAAGCACAGTAGAATTAAGTTCAGTTTTTTTAACGCAGTCTTGTTCCTCATGACTAACAAACAGCCTCAAATTTTCCTTGGACTTATGGAGCTTTTATAAATTTCAGGTTGCATCACTAAGTCAGAAATAGCAACACGAAATGAACAGAATTACACTCTAAGTGCAGCAGAAGCAGCGTGTCAGTGCACGTCCTTGCTTGCTGTTTCTTGGAAGAACAACAAAGCGAATTTACCAACCACAATTCGATTACAATTAGTCTAATGGCAAAAACTTTGGCTTTACCTTTCTTGCATTTGGATTTTCAAGTAACCTCTTTTTCTTCCTTGGATTCTTCTAAGCAGAATGTGCACAGTTTGTCTTCAATTAATACAGAAATAGCAGAAGATCAATAAAGGTTTTCATCATCATCATAAAACCCAATATGTCTCACGGAACCATAATTTATACCTTTCTAGGGAGGTGATTTTCTACCGGTCAGGTCAGTAAAAGACTTTCTTCATCAATAACTTTCAGTTACAAATTCAAACACGGCCTCGTGAAATCATCTGTCTGTAGAACCGGTCACATTATACGGACTGAGTGACACTTCAGAAGTATTACTCATCAGACAGCAAGGTTTTCTCAGAAAGCTTCGCATCTGCTACAGAACCACAATGAATTTCACCTAAATAAAAGGCAGCCTGCTATTATTTCCACACGTGCTGTCAGAGGACTATCAGCATCACTAGAGTAACACCACGGCATTGCATCAGTGTTTTGCAACGCTCTAAATCACCATTTAAGGGCTTCAACCGATATTTAATATTCAGTCTCCAACCCAGGGCAAGAAATACCCAACTTTCAGTTTGCCTTCAATCTAGTCATGCTTCTTGCAACATACGGGGGAAGGACAGCATGTTACACCATGTTCAGCGTTACGCAATTACAACAGCTTCTCATCACCAAACCCTTAAATGGCAAACTATTACTGACAAGCTATGAGCCAGTTAAGAGATGGGACTGGGGAAAAGCCTTGTCTTAAAATAGCACTTAGGTGAGAGACTAAACTCCACGCAGCTACAGAGAAAAGGGAGGATACTCCGAGTCCTCCCGCACACATTTTTTTGCCTTCCTGGAGGCTCCCCTTTTTTAAATAACAGTGAGTTAGCACTGTGTCATAGTTAGCGTGTCATAAACTCCTCTAGAACAGAGAATTTCCCAAGGAGCAGGGTAAGAAGGCTCAGATTTTTGCCACCTTTGCAGCTGCCTATGCTTAACTTGAGAGAAAAAAAAACCCAGTAGCTTTAACTGTGTGGTATCATGTGAAAGCCCTAAGCGAGAGCAGAGGCTCCTAGGCTGCCCTTCTGCAGGCTCGGGAAGAGCTACATCATATGCTTGCATACTGCCTACATTTTTACACCAGAAACGCACGCCTAACTCTTTCACTTGTGATATTTTACAATTAGAAATAAATCAGTAGGGGTTAGAGAAAGCTGGGAGGAGTATGCGTTCAAACCTACTCATTTACATCTATCTACTCACAAGAAAATCAAATATTTTAGATTCCATCGAAGCTGGGCGAAATCACCTGCAAAAGCCACCTATCTACCACAAAGATGAGTTTTCACAATCTGCCACAAAAGCAGGAACAGAAAGTTGCCAGCAACAGGAAAAAATACCTACATTATACCTGACAAGTACTATCTTGAATTAGGGAGGTCTTCATAGTTTGATTTTTGATCCGTCTCACTTTACAGACATTGCTTCGTACTCCAGAGAAGTGATCAAAAGCAGTTTCCAGGGGAGCTGAGGAAGTAAAAGATGCGTGTAAGATCTGATAGCGACAAAGATTGTTCAACAATATAGAGCGAGACACTCGCACTCTTGTCACACCCCTTGCAAGAGCCTGTTCTACAGACTCACCTGTATTAAAAACAGAGCAAGGGCAGCACTAATGCGGGAGTGCTCCACAGAGGGGCTGCGCTCCTGTTCACTTCTGTCCAGAGAAGATGCCACACGAAACGATGTTTCTGGAATCTTAGTCCAACTTATCACTGCTGTGTGGGAAAAGTTTGCCTATGACAAAATTATCATGGTTAATTGCATCTGTGTAGCAGAAGCACCTCATGACCACTAGGTCAGAAGCTGCGCTAGGAACTAGATAGTGTAAAAATAGTTCCCAAGAATTTATAATCTAAGCAATTAAGACAGAAAAGGTGACATTCTTATTATTACAAATAAGCCTTATAGGCACAGTATAATAAATTCAATAAGGATTTATCTACAATTCCAAACTGATTTTATCAGTGTGTTTACCTTCTAATTCAGAAAAATACTACAGCGTGACTAATTCCTCCCAGGGAAAAAGAAAAGGAACCAAGAACAGCACCTTCTGAGGGGAACAGTACCTCTTAATCAATGCTTTAGTGTTTATTAAAATTCCTGCTCTTGGGGGAAATGCCAAAGTCCAGATTCAAAACACTCCTGCAGGTCTCCTTATTGCAATGTGGGTTTCGGTAAACAAATAGAGATTTTTTTTTAGTGCTTCTTTTAATGTCTTAAGAAAATACATCCTGTAGACCAGCAGAATCCTGCAGCAAACACCGAGGGGTAACATTTCTATGCTTGTAAAACTGCATTAGTAGTTTTCTGTCCAGCTGCCTGGCTTCAAAGTCCTATGTGCACTTTAGACCTTAAATGTGAAATTAAGGAATCTGAGTAGATAACATGAAGGATACATTAGGAACAGTTCTGCAATCAAGGAGGGAATCAATGCACTTAATGTTTATAACTTAGGGTACAGAATTCCTACAGCCAGAAGCTGAAAGCTTGGAATTCCCTTGAATGAAATTTCCTGACTACCTCAAGTTAGTATCCTCAACAAGAGGATGAGAAAAATGTAGGAAAGTGCCCAGGCCAAATGGAATAAATAACCATGTTGAAAATAATGAATATTAGGTATTTGGAAGGCACAAAGACATACTGATGATAACTTCATCAGTTTAGGATAAAAAGTGATGAGGAAGTGTGATAATAAAAGACCTGCTAGTATTAAAGATGGATTAGGTCTGGCAAAGCACGCTAGAAAAGATAAAAATAAGTTCTTTGCGCTTTTAATAGACCAAGTCTAAGAAAGAGTTGAAACCGGGGTGGGTGGAATAAAATTAGGTAGAGAGCAAAGATAAACAATGAAAATAAACAGCTTTCAAAGTTAAGACAAATCCTTGAAATCCCACATGACCTTCTGTATTGATGAAAATCTTGCATCTGTGTTTAAGAAGTGAAGGAAAACACGACATAGTCAGGGGCAGAGCTGTTAAGCTAGTCTTGATGACATGCAAAGTTCAAAGATAGATACCTTCCTAAAAACAAAGGTACGAGATTTACAATGAAAAATGTACATAATGTAGATATATGTATGTATATAATGTAGATATAATGCAACAGATTGGTGAAAGACGGGTTCTCCACTAACCAGGCGTTTGGCTTTGATTAGATCTGCTTTATTACCTGTATGAGAAGAATCACTTCTCTTATCAGGGTGGACTTCAGAAAAGCCCTTCACATGAGGGGTCAGTGAAAATGGAGATAAGAATACTAGTGTAGGGTGGGACACAGGCAGCCAGGGAAGAGACAAAAGGGAAAGCATTAGGCCATGGGAAGGCTAAACGGATTTCGTTTAATAACCTTTCAGATAAATAGGGCAGAGAGGGAGAAAAAGTAAAGAGTGCAAATGGCACAGGTTTGGGAGGACTCTGGAGCTAGAAGAAAGCAGCTTGTCTTCAAACTTCTGGTTGCTAAACGTTTTAGATTTGATAAAGAGTTGCCCAACATCACACAATCCTTTAAGAACAAAGTCATGAATAAAACAAAAGAAAAAAAAATGCAATTTCCTGTCCCTTCTAAGTGAGATTGACAGATTTTTAGCAGAATGCAGACACTCGACTTCCACACCCTCAAACCACAAGTTTTGACCTTTCTCAGAGCAGCTGTGGGCCCAATGCTCCCATTTACTCCATGGGAGCAGACATTTAAAAGGCTCCAAATACGCCTTACAGGTCACTCGCTACGAGGAGGTACAAGTATTTCCGATATTTTTCATGTATTGAATCTAAGCCTGAGGGCCAGTGTTCCCGGACACGACAATGAAATAAACTCAGTAGAAGCCCTGCCCCTAGACATGAAATAGAAGTCAGTGTTTCTGAAGTGCTGCCCAGATTCAGTTTTACAGGCAGTGTTAAATCACCTGAAGAGTTCTGTTCCGCTGCTGCTATTCCCGATTTAAACAGCATTGCAGATGAAATAAGATTTCAGTATTAACAGCAATTACCACTTTTCTGGAAGCATAAAGTGTTAAAACACGCACACAAAAAGTAGCATTTTGAAGGGCCATGAGAAGAGATGACATCATTACTCCAGCCCATCTGCTAGCGAGAACGCAGAGCAACCGGTGACGAGCCAAAATCACTTCTGGCAGGAAAGGAGAGAGTTCCACTGACTTCAGCAAATTTATCCCAATGTTCCTGCATGTCACAGATTAATAAAATGACACACATTACAGACTAGCAGAGGTGAAACGAGGTTAAAACCACAAAGATTGATGTACCACACTCATCTAGAGCAATTTATTCCTTTCACTACAATGATATTTGTAGATGCTAAAAATCGAGACTGTGACAGCTACTCACGTAAGTCAATACGCTAAAAAAGTAGGATATTTCTGCAGAGATAAGAAAGCACATATGGTCCTTATTGGCAGCTAAGGGTCCCTTTTAAAACAATTTTCCTCAATCTGATTTGCTTTACAATTACGCTAAATCCTGCCATGATTGCTCTCATAGAGCACTTACAGAATTTGGCTTCCCTTGAAGATGTATTTTTCCTTCCCCTAGTTACCGCCTTCATTATTGATTTTCAGATAATCCCTGCAGTTACTAGAGAAAGGGTTTGGCAAGTTTCCCCGGAGGCCTGCAGAAGCCTATTACCCTTATCAATAGAGCATCCTTTCACCCCGTAGCTACCATCCTCAGTTACAGGCTGCTTGGCTATGCATATATTCTGTCAGCGACCAGCGGGGAGAACATTTAATATCCTCTCCCTGACAAACAGAAAGGCAACAGCTGCCGGCCCCGGCAGAGGGTCTGCTCAGGGAACCCATCCCAGAGAGGAGCTGGCTGGACCCAGCTGCAGAGAACTAAGCAAATCCCCGTCCCCAGGGCAAAGGGGACTATGAGAAATTCAGCCTATTTTATCCTCTCCTTATTGGCAGGCGATTATACTGTTTGAAAAACCCCTTCAACCAATGCAGAAGAACCCTAACCAGAAAAGTGCTTCCATTAACACCTCTGACACCAAGAGATCCTGTCAGAGAAGGTGGGGTTCTTTCCTCAGAGAAACAACAGACTAAATAATCTGTTAACGGAGAGAAATCACACCTCTGAAGACAGGGCTGCTAGCACGTAAGAACTAATTTTGGGCCTAAACTGAGCAGAAAAGCTTTGAAGAAACTTTTTTCAAGCTATTAGTGTAAAATTCAGAATTAATACCTGACTAGGGCTGCCTGTGTTGTATGGAACTGGGACACGCCTGCTGCTCCAGCAACAGGGGTAGCGAGAAGGGAGACGGGGGGGTTGCTATGTGACTGTCACCACCAACTTCATCAGGCAAACAGCCACTACGGTGAAATTACTCATTTTAGCATTTGCTGGGTTTGGGGGTTATTTTTTTGGAGGTTGCTTTTCCCTTTTTTTGGTTAGTTTTTTTTGTTTGTTTGTTTTTTGGGTGGGGACAGTGAGTGGGTGAGTTTTGTTTAATGGAGAAAAACATCAGCTGTGATATTTTTTTGTGTGAGACGGAAGGAAAAATTGGATTATAGTCCCCAAATTTTCCTCCAGATGAATGCCAAATCTCAGAAACCACAAAGCAAACACAAGGATGCCAAGGCCTGTTAAACATAATTCAAGTATTTCTCCTTTATTTTGGGGCTTGGCAGTCCTGTTCAGAAGACAGAGTATTTACACTTCAGAGCGAAGACAGGGAGAGAAATATCAAGAACAGAGCTCCTTTGAAGACCAGGGTTGTGCCTTATCTCCAAAACTGGGGAACAGGCACTTTAAAAGGAGCTTCGCTCTCCTTTGTCTCCAGTTCCTCCAGCTGCCGCTCAGGAAAAGGCACAGAAAAGCTCAGGGTTAAAAGCTTCTGCCCTCCCTCCAACTCAAGCAATCAGGAGATGAGATGACAAACTCTGGCCCCGAGCCAGCTCCTGGAGAGGCGGCCTGAAGCGTTGAAGGACCATGGCTGGTGCTAGGGTCTGGCCGCTGCCCATCCACGGCAGCAGCCGCTGCCGGGCTGGGGGTGCACAAACTGCTCTGCGCTG
>NW_010425769.1:53283-54037 GCF_000710305.1 Buceros rhinoceros silvestris | reverse complement strand
AGCAGCCGCTGCAGTGCTGGGGCTGCACAAACTGCTCTGCGCTGCCAGGAAAAGGGAGCATCGGGCTGCTCATACCGGGAGGATCTAACACTCTGTCAGTAATTCCGCTGGTTCTGTGCTTGTCCCAGCTTGCTCAGGTTCAGCGAGGCTGGTACAGAGTGGGACTGGAGCTGAGCAAACAGCCCCTGCTGTTCGGAGCTCCCGCTTTCGCTCCGAGATGAGGACGACTGCTAGTTTCCCACTAGCGAGGGCACAGCCCAGCGTGGGCTGCTCTCTGTCGGATAACGGGTGAGTAGAGGTGAGCGTAACGGAAAATGGGGGCTTCCTCTTTGTGGGCTAGTTAAATGATTGATTTATGTCCGTTACTTAGGTCCTGGAACTTCTGGGTGCTGGCTACATGCCCAGTGCATTTTGTCTCTTTCCTGCCACAGTAACCCGCTGTTGACAAATATTCACGTTATTTAATTGTTACCACAGCTGCACAGTTACCTGGCAGTAGTGTGTGCAAACAGCCAAGGGCTGAGCAGAACCCAAACTAGCTGGTCACTGAGAAGCTGTCACCAGGGACTGAGCCAGCTGACAGGATCAGTGGAATTCCTACTGCAGCTTCTCTGTGGATTCACATGAAAAAGAAAAAAACCAACAAATAAACAACCCAAACCAAAGCAAAAAAAAAAAAACAACAGAAAAATCAAACAGTCCAGGAGATCAAACAGGCATTCCCCCCCCCCTCCACCCCCCGCAAAAGCCTTTG
>NW_010425769.1:23254-53182 GCF_000710305.1 Buceros rhinoceros silvestris | reverse complement strand
TCCCCGCCCAGTAAAAGTCTTAGTCAAACTATAAAATTTTTTAAGCATTTGACAAGAGATCGAAACAACAAAATAATCACTGGTGCACGGAGATGTTTTTGACTAAATCCAGAGTAGTTTTGTTTTCTACTCAAGATATAAACCTCTGACGCTCTGAGGATTAGAAGCAGAAAGGCTGACAGATTTAACTCTTGCAGCACACGTAGTTTCGCTATAACACGATACCGATACGGTAAGTCTGAAACCTGATCACAGCGTGACTTGCATACATGAGAATGTGAATCCTGTTAGTACCACACACTAACTTTAAACACCAACAGCACAAGCGACAACTCATTTCTATAACATATCTGTTAAAAAGTCTCACATGAGAAGAGGCTCTTGGTTTATTTATAGGCAAAACAGCTGTTTTCTGCATTCCACGACCTAGGCTGAGGTCTGCTCCAAGTCCTGCATGTACAGAGACGCCTGGGAACAGAGTCACCTTGTGTGGAAGCGAAATGTGGAGCTCCTTTCCAAGGCAGTGAACAGCACCTTTGTCACCGTGTGCTGCCGCCTCCTGCGGATCACAGCTCTTTACTGGTGCTTCTCTTTAATCACAGGAAAACTAACACAGGCAGACTGGCCCAGGTCTGGAACTCAGCTTAGCTCATTTCAGAAAATAAAGAGAAACCTTTCACAGCTGCTTTCCTCTCCATTTCCCTCCTGAAACACTCATTAAATAGCAAAAGCAAGTAAGAGCCTCCAGGCCAATTAGCCCATTCATCTAGATAAGATGAAGGTACTCCTCATCCACACACCAGAACGGCTTTGCCCACATCGCCCATGCACCCAGGTGTGGCTATCTGTGCTGCTGCTCACTTTCACCCATCCTGCTGCACTGCTGGGGGCAGCCCACGGGCTGTGCATCTGCCGCTTTGTAAACCACGGGTAAAGCATCACGTACTTTCGTTAGTTAACGTGTATTAGCGTGAATAGGCAAAAAACCCCACGTACAGTTGCATGTACAAGCCCCTCCTTTGTGAAGACCCACAAGCGATGAGCGCTTTCTTGTGTCGCCTCTATTCGTTCAGGCAATCATATTCCTTGCAACTGGAAGCTTCCAGCTGTCTGAACGTCATTCTTATATGGATTCACGCTCTTAAATCATAGCACTGAAATAGTCTCTGCTTCTGCCCTCTTATATTTAAGTTAATATCCTTTTAGAGGAGTTTTGCATCGTTTATTTAGAGTCATTATTGCTTTTCTCTCTTAAAAGCCACTTCATTTAATATAGCTACCCCTTAATTTTCATGTATATATTTTTTATATATATATAAATAGGGGGCATGTCTTGTTCTGACATCACTTAACTTTTTGCCAAGCAGCAGCCAATATCTGCACTCTTGCCATCAGTCTCACGCTGGAGGAAAAATCAATGACAGATTCTAGATTGCTTTGTTTTATATACACGCAGACTGCAGAAAGTCAAACAAACATAAGCAAGTGACTCCTTCTCCCAGGAGCTCCAGCCTAGTGTCTTAGCCTGGGTCCCAAAGGCCAAATGTAAATCAAGTTCCAGACTTTCTACTGCTTCGACAGTTTTATAGTGAACCTCTGCACAGTCTGGAATAATCTCGAATGACCTGTCAGCACAATACTTCTTCCAAAGCAGAACATTTACACACATAGTAAGTAAAAGAACACGAACCACTGGGTCTGGCCGTCGTAATTTTGACTCTCCAAAGGCGTTTGGCAATATTTGTCAATCCAGTTAGTGCTGCTGTCGTTTACAGGGATACACAAAACTCAGACAAAGCAGCAAAAAGTGATACATTGCATACACTCAGGTTTTTACACCGATTTAAATGATCAGTTTAATTAAACCAGGCAAGTCTAAGCGCAGACAGGCCCTGCAGTGTGTTTCCAATGGACACATTAACAAAAGATGGGGGGGAATAAAAACCCACCAAGCTTGAACTCTTCTTTTTCCCCCTTCGCTGCCCAGAGTCACGGTGCTGCTCAGATGGTGTGCAGGTTTGGTGCTGAGCCGTTCAGACACTGCAATAACTGTTGGATGGGTTTGCTGTAGGCATTTTCCTACAAGACACGGTGTCTTCCCACACGTAGCCAGCACAGCCCTCGTGGCCTGCGTGCTCTGACAGCCAGCAGGTGCTTCAGCTACTGCCTGGGCTAAACCTGGACAGAACCGCGCTGCAGCCTGAAGCAGTCCCCAGCGGGCTGCAGAACTGCTACAGCGGGCGAACAACCCACAGCCAGCGTTTCACAGCCCGCCCCTCGCCTTCTGAGCGCAGCTCTGCCGAGCAGAAGCCATGCAGACGCCCAGAGCGGCCCCCAGGTTTGTAAACCTCGGTCTAACCAAACACAGTCTATCCAAACAGCAGCTCTGTACGTCTTTTTCTCCTCTCTGTTTTCTCAGCTTTCCTGAAAGCTGTAAGCAACTACTTGGCCCCTTTTTCGTGCAGGGCTGCCAGCTTCTATAAACAGACTCAAAACCTGGCAATCAGGATGCAGAATTCTGGTCGCAATATCCCTGCTTTGCTATTTTTGTAGACACTTATTTCAAATGCTTGCAAGCCAAGGGTGTTTTCCTTCGGTTAAATACTCCATCTTAAACCGTATATAAGATAAATTCCTTCAGTAAAGATTCCAGCTATTCTTCAGGTGATTTGTACTACATGAAAGACTTAAGAGAGTTTTTCCCTCTGTCACTGGCAGATTTGCAAGTCAGTGTTCTGTGCACATGAAACACGCTAATTTATTCCGTTCTCTCATCTTCCTCCTTTCACACTCTCAGCAGATGCCAAGTTCACGGTGCTCCCCTCATGCCGCACTGCTGTTCACTTACTCTTCCAAAGGGAACATTCTCTACATCTATTTAGCAAGTTGGCTTTTAAAAATAGGAACACAAAATCCAGTGCTGAGTTCAGGACAATTACGTGAGATACAGCAGGTGCAAGTATTCTCTTACACAGCATTTTCTGACAATACGACAAAGAAAAACTTTACTTGCAAAGGGCTTTGAGGGACTTTTCAAGGTACTTCCAATTTACAGCTTTTGAGAACTACAGTGAACAGCCTCCTGCAAACAAGTTTGGCCAAGCTAGTAAGGGGAAGTGTAATTTCCAAGTGATGTTCAGCCCACTTGATGAGCCAGCCAGCATTTTTCACTTCAAAATCCATGAGGCTCCCGTCGCATGAATCATCTAGATTTGCATCACAGAGCACTTGGCCCAGACTCAGAGCATTCAGGCTCCTAATTCCTTCCAGGTCTAGGAGTCAGGACCTTAATTCCTTTGCTGGAGGCAACTGCTGGTTCTTTGCTGCGAGACCTTCCAAAGGTACTGGTTCAGTCACTGCCTGAAGGGAGACAGCAGCTGGGAGCAACGCCAGCAGCTTTTTTTGGTGTGACATAACACAGGAGGCACCAAGAGTTCCCATGATGGATCTACCATCAAAGGGAAACTATCACCATTTCACACGGGCATCTGAATTCATTCCAGTGTTTTCTGCATATGGCAGCCACAATCCCTTTCACCCTCTTGAATACTAGAACATGGTTTTGATTCAGTTTCAGAAGGCCAGCTTATCCCAGGCAAGACTGAGCTTTCTGAAGAGGCCAGGAAGGCATCTGTGCCTCCTTAGTCACTTGTGCCCAGACTTCCCACTTTCTCCCATTTCTTGCTGTCACAGAATTCCCAGCTGAAGACAGGGAATTTAAAAGACAGCAGAAGTTCAATAGTGGAAATAAACAGAGAAAACTCATCTCAATCTAATCAGCGATTTACTGAGATTTGGGGTTGGGACCAGACACGTGGCCTTCTGTGCTTATTGAGTCCTGTATTTTGATTGTGTGGTGATTCCAGAAATCAGCTCACGGTGTTTATACTTTAAGATATCATGGAATAACTTTTCTGGATGAGAAATATGCCACTGTTTAATTTGGATTTTTTCCCCCCCTCTTGCCTGATGCTGAACACTTAAGAGTTATTTGGAAATCAGCTTTTCATTTTCCAGCAAAAGATTTTCCTTATATTATTGAATTCAAGACATTAATGTGGTAGTTGGTTGAACCTGTCGAACTTATTTCAAATCTGACCAAAGTTAGCCTAATGACTTATCTACTTTGCAGTTAGTTTTACACATCCATTGGATTTTTCTGTTCAACAGGAGCATTGGGGAACATGTTTCTTCCGTGCAAAAGCTGACCCGAGCTTTCGATGCAAGATAGGGGTGCAACCTCCTCTTTTAATGCAAAGGCAAGATCAAATTTTACATTGAAGTGTTGTCCATTTGATGGGTGTGCAAGTTCCATCAGGTGCACAAACTGGGAACCCTATCTGTTTCAATCCTGACAGCACTTCTGACATATCCACTACCTTTGATGAGACACTCCTGCAACTCATTAATCCAGTGCTGCAAAGCCATGGTTCAACCTCTCCACTTCAGCTGCAGCCCTCTGGGCTGGTAACTCCCCATGCCATTCGTCTTTCTCAGACAGGCAGCACTCTGCCTGTGCTACAGCAAGATGTAATCCAGGTGTTTTTCACCACCCTTTGAGCTGGCTGTACTCACCTGACATCCCTCCAGGGATGGTTCAGGAAACTACATGGTCACAAACAAGTCCTTCTTGAACTCTTCTGCCAGTTAGCTCACTAAACTGCCCCACTCTTCTTCCAGAGCTAGCGCAGAGCAGGGGGTGAGCCCTCTCAGGGGCAGTTACCCATCCACACATCCAATATAACATGATATTAAATGTCACCACGTAGAAGCACTCATACCTTACATCAGCCTTCTGAGGGTCATCCACCACCTTCAAAAAAGGCAGTACCTCGAAGTCTCCTCAGGCATTCTCTCATGTGCATCTTACTTTTGTCCTGCCATGGTGTGCACTACAAAGGACACTAGTGCTGAAAACCTCTGAGTGGCCTTCATCGGTGCTATGGAATATTACTCTGTTCAAAAGGCTCCCACAGAGAGCAAGAAGCAGCAGGAGGCTCCTGGATGAAAAAAGAAACCCGGGAGAGGGAAAATGATTGCCTGAAGCGTGAAAGATTTTTACTATAAATTAATAAAGGTGTCATTTTCACATAACAGAGTAGTGCTTCAGAATATAGTACAAATGTTAGAAAAGATTACTAGAAAGAAAAGAAAGTTTTCCCAAGGTCAACGGTGACTAAAAGTCATTCACACAGCTTTTCCCTCTAACCTCTCCCTTATGGTTTTATTCTGAAAGTCCTTAAAAAAAAGGGTTTATTTTCAACGTCCTTGCTTCAACATTTTAGGAACAGGAGTCTCATCTATAATAGCACGATAAAACACAAAATCTAAATCAAGCTCAGCCCATTTATTTTACTATCAGGTACAAAGATGCTGCAAGCTAACAATTTAGAAGCAAGTTCGGGAACTAAGACCATACCTATTTGTAAAGAATTATTAAATCCAACCTGATTAAGTAACTGTTCCCACAATTTTCTGGAATGCAATCTGTTTTCCTAGGTATTTCCCACCAAACTGCATCACGTACAAGGAAGGTTAGTGTCATCTTTTAAGCTAAACAAAATGCACCAAAATAATCTTCTCAATGACAGAATCATTTAGGTGCATCAGTGATTTTCTAATTGAGCTTAAAATATTCTCTTGAACTACCCAGAACTCAAGAAGTTGCTGTATTTACTAATGAAGACACAAGGCAAAAAGCCAAAGCTGCCTTCTCTATACTTCAGAAGGTCAAACAAGACTAAAGGCAGCCAAGAATTAGCCCAGAAATGAGGAACTAGAAGATATGCAATCAAATCTTAGCCTCATTACAGTAATTCCAACAGAACTCCCACCAAATGACTTCAGCGGGTACAGGGGGTTCATGTTTCCTCCCAAAACATCCTGCTCCAGGCACTGAACACTCAGATATCCAGCCCTGCAAAACACCGGCTCTCGAAGCCGGCAAAGCGAGTTTCGGAGCAGTTCTGCGGGCCTGCTCTGTTTAATGTTGGCAGCCAGCATGCCTGGAGTATCAGACACTTCTCACTCTCTCATTTCCTTATTTGACTTTGCTGACCCCAGCTGTGATACGGTGAATCGCACCTTGTCCCCAGGCACTCCAGTCCTACCCAGTCCTTACTCTTGCAGACATCCCCACTGGGACTGCGGGATTTATTTAGAGGCGCAAGAGTTCAAAGAGGTTTTGCACCTTTTTAATAAAAAAGGGATTCACTGTAACCTGCAGGTAATATCGGCAAGACAATTCTCCTGCAGTCCCTGGGCTGCTTCACTGCCTGCTTGTGCTGCCAACTCCATTGATCATCTTGTTGGCAAGCTAAGAATTGTGTATAATTAGCAGTTCTGCTCAGCTATTAAGACAGCCAGTGGACAAACTATGCCAAGAACGTGTCAGAGTCCAGCTTCAAGAGAACTCTCAATGGTTACTGCTAGTCCGTCAAGAACAAATTCAGGACGCGAATTTAACATGCATGTTACTGCAATATCCTGTTAAGCATTCAGGCAGTGATCAGTGGCTTAAGTGATATTTTCTCCTTCTAACACATCCAGAGGAAGCTTGAAATTATTTTGCTAGCTAAAGAGGCCTTCTGTGTTTAAAAATAGCAGGAAAAGAAAAATATTTTGATTCCTTGGTGCTAAGTGCTTAAGGTTGTTTACAAATAACTGATGCAGCCTGACAACACAGCACCAGTACCTTTCTATTATTCTGAAGCAATTAATGCCAGCGCTTTCAGAAGCAGGTTTTTTGGTTCATTTTTTCATCCAGCTTCTAAAATCCATTGTTGTTACTCATTCTAAACACCGAAACAGAAGCGACATGTATGCCAAAAAGATTAGCCACGTAAATCTAAGCGTTCAATGTGAGGGGATCCTCTGAAATTTGGGATGTAAAGGACCAGCACGTGCTAAAAGAGCTATTTCGTATTCTTGCTGTTGAATTTTCAATATGCTGTTATTCTGCTCCTCTATTCTACAGCGCCTACTACACCATAAACACTCAAAATCACAACTGACAGCATAAAGTATTTCCCAAAACAGGTGTTATTTCAACTATTCAAAATTCCTTTAAAGACCATCCAAATGCAATTCTCCGCTTTAAAACAAACAATTCAAAAAATGTTTTTCAGAAGTGTTTCAGCTGACAACAAGAGCGTGATGTCCCTCCGAAGATGATTCAGCCTTTCAGCAGATGTTTTTTAGTTAAAACACAGTAAGAAGGACAACAGAGGTAATGGTCTTTACTTTGTTACCTTTATTCTTACCAAACATTGGTCCTATCTAAAAGGGAATAGTCAGATTTGCACGAAGGGCTTAATACCTCCCATTAAACTGGGATAAATTATACTGTCTGCCAAGCAGCCACAGACAAAGGAAGTTTGTGCAAGGTATCACCAAACGAACCCAAAAGGGTGAGCTGTCAAACTGCTGCCTGTGTTCAGGAAGGGAGAGCAGCGTGGATGGCAGTTTCCCCACACTCAGGCTCAGCAGAAGCTCAGAAAAAAAATGTGAGGAGGCTTTGGATCAAGCCTATGAGACTCTGAATGACGGAGAAGTTGTTGGATCATGGCTTCAGGGAAACAGCAGTACCAGGTAAATGCTCCCGGGTTTCGGGCTGCATGGTGACTCCTCGCCTGCAGCAAGCCCTGCCAGAGACAGTGGAGAGAGAACTGGTCTGCTTCCACAGCTCGTGAGGGTAGAGGAGGAATCCCTGCCCCTGCAGAGATACCTCCACAGGCCACCCCAGCCCTCAGTTAACAGCCTTACTTATTGTAAACACAAACAGCAAACACATCTTATTGTGCTACATAAACAGATGACAACATTAATACAGCTTAAACTAGAGCAACATCTGCAGTTTGTGGCATTTCGATTGAAAGGAATCACTGCCAGATTCACAGGCACTGAGCTGTAATGGCAGCGAGCAGGAACAAGCATCCAAGTCACTCCGGAGTGCAGCACCACGGTGGGGAGGAGGGAATCTATGCAGGACAGCCCACCCCTCTAGGGCAGAGCTGCTGCGGGTGAGAGGGAGAGGGGGAATTTTCCTTTCTAGGGTGGTCCAGGGGAGTGTAGCGGTAACTCAAAAGCAGAAAGATTAAATAACTTGTGACTTGACAATTCAGTGGAGCAGCCAGATCAACATCACACCCATTACCCTGCTCTGCCGCAACATCCGCTTGTGAAAAGAT
The DNA here is from genome assembly GCF_000710305.1 of Buceros rhinoceros silvestris. Classification (NCBI taxonomy): domain Eukaryota; kingdom Metazoa; phylum Chordata; class Aves; order Bucerotiformes; family Bucerotidae; genus Buceros; species Buceros rhinoceros. The sequence continues at coordinate 44,993 of NW_010425769.1, read as the reverse complement.
GTATATTGCAAGCTATGATGAGCAATGTCTGTATTACGCTTGCCAAATAAAAAGAACAGAGAACAACAACAACAAAAAAAAACCAGAGAGCAAAGTGAGCTGTCCCTGATGAGAAAAATAAAACTCTCGGAGATGGACATGTTGAGGCCTGCATTCTCCCATCACCACCCAAGTTTCTGGAATAAACGTCATGGTGTGTCAAAGAAGCATTTCCTTGAGACTGCACCAGCAGTCACCAGCGTCTGTTACGGGCACCACGGAAAGGGTGGAGGGGAGGCAGAGCAGGCAGGAGACGGTGCAGAGAAAGCAGCTAATACACACACCTGTCAGCAGCTTTACCGCAACAAGACTGGAGAATACTAACAACAACTAACCCAGCTGGTGCAGAATTACTGCAAGTATATGAAACTACGGACAAGCTACCATGGGCGTAAATCTCCCAATTCAGATCTTTCTTCAGCGTAAAGGCTGCCCAGCACTTAGTAATGAACTGAAACCACTTCAAGGTTTCCTCTTCCCAACTGTGGCTTTAACAGTGGTAGACAAATATCCATTTAAGCTACATCGCTAGCAAATACATTTTCTCCAGATGCTCTGCATATTTTCTGAATAACCTCTTAAAAACAAACAGAAAGGGCTACATTTTAAGGATGAATAAATATGCCATTATTATTATCATACAGCGTTATTATATCCCACTGATGAGGGTAAAAGCAAAGTAATTTCTATGGAGGAGGAAAAGAACAGTAATACATATTTCAGCACTTATCATAAACATAATTTTTATTGTAGTGATGGAGAAAAGCAGCAGATTTCAGAGTATATAATGGAAAGCAATTTAAAAATCTGTTTTAAAAAGGAGTGATGCACACAGATACTTGTATTTGCAAACCCCTCCACGCTAGCATCGAGTCACCCCACTCAGATAAGCAGATCCCCCTTCCCTAGCAGATCCACTTCCCATGCTCACCTTCACGAGACTTTCACATTCTTGCTCAAAGGCCTGTAACCCTTCCACTGGGTGTAGAGCTGCAAGCGAGAGACGTTCATCTTACCTGTCCCAGGTTCACAATTAAATTCACATATGGATTTTTGGAATCTTCTCTCTGTGAAACCATGTGAAAGGGATATTTCCATTTGCTTTCAGATTTAACCAAGGGATCTAAACTGGAGCAAATGGAATTCTCAGACTGGCCCTGTTGCCACCAAGGAAGAAAACAGACTGGCTGTCACTGCAGTTCAGGTGCTACAAAGCTGAGCGGTAGGAACAGGAGTAGTGTATCTGCAGGAAGGCCTGGAGTCCAGGTACAACGAAACCTGGTTCTAACCCACCCATTCCTCCCACAATTGCATCTTTAATGGACAGTCCTGTGACACAAGGAAGAAACCTGCAGAGAAAAATAGATGCCAAGGAAATAAAGGCAAGGTCCTGTCCAACCCAAAGCATCCTACGATGCTATGCAGGCATATTCTTATTTTTCAAGCACTCTACCACACAACATACCTAAAAACTGTACCTCACTCCCACTGCAGCTCTTCCTACCAAACACAATCATGAGTTTTTTACCTTCACAAAGATTACCTGTGCAGCACAGCTAGAGTTTGACCTCACCACATACTCACACTGGGGGTCTGTAGATGCTTACCACAGAGCTACGCACCAGGCTGATTGTCCTGCTCCTCCTCCCAAGCAGCCTGAAGGTAGCAAAGAGCTGGGTACGTTTTTTTTTTTTTAAATCCAAAATTAATCTGTGAACACAGATAATTCAAAAATTAAAGCAGCTCTAAAGTAATTTCAGGTTTTCTCACCCAGCAATTTCTGTTACAGTTGTATCAATGACAGATGCAAGTGTTTGGAGAATGCAAGCCACACACCTTTACCGAAATTTCTGTGTGCAGGTACTCACCACAGAACAATCAGAAGTACATTAAAAGCACAGGGTCTGTCTTTGACAGATCTCTTCAAATAAGGACAGAGTTAATTAGAAAATAACCATCCTCACTGGAATAGGCATTGCTCCCTGTGAACAGAAACAGGGCTCGCTGTGGACAGCAAGACACAACTGCTGCCAGCTGCAGCGTTTTGCAGCTACTGGCATGGCAAGGACAGCTCCGCTGCAGCAGGAAACGGGGCTGGGACACTGCAGCTCCCAAGAAGAGGCAAAGACCTGGGGCTGCTGCCCTTGTGTGGAGTGAATCCCCTCTCATCAAACGTGCAAGGGTCCCTCTCTGTTTATCAGCCCCTCATCCCCCACAGGTGGTCCCCTGCCTCACCAGAAATGTCCCTGGGACAGTGGGATAACTTACGGCTCCTCCTTGTACCCACCAAAAGCACAGGGCCAGCAGCGTCAGATCCGTTGACCAAGCCCTCCCCAGCTACAGGCACTTGGGAACCAGAGGAGCCTGCGTTTACAGCTGCAACCAAGGGGGCTGTGGGGACAGAGGAGGAAAAAGGGAATGGAGATGGAATGGGACAGGATAGGAAAGACTAGCCAAAAAAAGAAAGTGGGGGGTGGGGGGGGAAGCTTTGAAGACAAAAAAAACAGGTGAAAGAGCAAAATCAGTCTCCACTATAAAACACACAAGGAACTGAGGGGAGAGGGGAAGAAACACGAGAATGCCCCCTCTGGAAAAGACTTGAGTACCATGAAAGGAACAAGTAGCTCAGAGAAGAAGGAGCATAGGCAGGGAGGTCATGTCTTCGTTCAAACTTTACTGAAAGTCCGGTATTCTACAATGACCTCGACTGTTGGTGGTTTAGTTGCACTAGCAAAACAAAAACAAACCAGGAAATTCCACAGTTGTCTGAATCAAAAAGCATACAGAAGAAAAAGGAAATGACAAAAGTTTGAATTGTTTTGGCAGAAACTCAAGTGGAAAAAATTGGGTCCAGTTGTGATTTTCCTTTTTAGGAACAATGATTCTCTTTTAAAATTGTCTCTGAGAGGATTTTCATATTGATACCAGTTCTGGTTTTGGCTGGGATAGTGTTAGTTTTCTTCCTAGCAGCTGTTTCAGCGTTGTGTTTGGGGTTTCGTGTGCGAACGGTGTTGAGAACACAGTGCTGCTTTAGTTGTTGCTAAGCAGTGCTTATCCCAATCAAGGATTTTTCACCTTCCCATGTTCTGCCAGCGAGCAGGTCCACCAGAAGCTGGGAAGGAGCAGGGCCAGGAGAGCTGACCCGAACTAGCCAGAGGGGTAAGCCATACCGCGGAATGCCACGCTCAGCAGAGAAACTGGGGCGAGTTGGCCAGCGGGTGCTGACTGCTGCTCGAGGCTGGGCATCAGTCAATGGGTGATGAGCAACTGCATTGTGCATCACTTTTCTCTTGGGTTTTATTTCTCTTTTTGTTGTCGATGTTATTTTCCTTTTCATTACTAGTTTTATTATATCATATTTCAGTTATTAAAGTGCTCGTATCTCAACAAACGAGTTGTACTTTTTTTCCAATTCTCCCCATCCCCCTGGGAGGGAGGAGGAGCAAGGGCATGCAGGTGCTCCACTGCTGGAGTTAAACCACGACAAGACTTTATATCAATTATTTGTTGGGAGAACATCTTGTATTTACATACTTGATCATAACATTGGGGCTTTTTATCACTCAAACCAGTGTTGATAATGTATCACTAATATCACTCAAACCAGCTGTTAATGTTGATAGTTGTCTTTCAGTATTTGGTAACTTAATCTTCGTACTCTCAGTGAACTCCATCCATGCTGAACGCTCGACAGCATCAGTCAAGCTGCAGTAATTTAGAACCAGGCAACACCAACTTAAACTTTATGCAGAGGGCATGGGGCACACCTTCAAACACATCTGACTGTGCAAGCACACAAACCACCAATAACATCACAATATTTTTTCCCCCTTTAATCTGAATCAAAAGACAAAAGTCAACAATATCACGCCTGAGGTTTTGCAAACACAAAACCCAAGAAAGTAAACGTTCTGAGTTTCTCAACATCAACAATCATAACTTTAACAGCTATAGAAAATAACATTTTATATATATATCTATGCACATAAGCAGACATTGTCTGTGCATGTCACATCTAGTCCTAAGCTATTCAAAGAAGGAAACAGCACCTTTATAAATAACAAACCTTTTTTTACTGTTTTTTAAAATCTGAGCTACAATGATAGGTCTCAGCTGCTAGCATCAGTTTTTATATACACAACTGTTTTCACAATTTAATTGTGTGATCATGCCGGTTGTATCACGCTAGCAAATGCACTAAAAAAGATCAAAGTAATTACCTCTTAATAATGAGGCCTCTTCCCATCACCAACCGTTAGTGTTTTCTTGAGGACTAATTTGGTTGCATAACATTCAAGGCTGCATTTTTTGTGCACCGAGAGCATCTATTGATTTCAAACAGTATCAACAGCACCTAAAACAGGGCATAAAACATGGAAAGCACAGAAGAATCAATACCCGTGCAAAACAGTGGGGGCTGATTTAAATGTGACAGGCAATATTACTGCATAATACTTGATGCCCTGCAAGAGAGAAGATCTAAGGAAGTGTCCTGTGTTCCTCCTCAGTGAGTAAACTCACTGAGTTCTGAAGAAAACCGTGAACTACGGGCCTCTGCTCAAGCGCGTACATCTGGCTTAACGCTGTGGTCATAGGGCTGGCCTCACATACAGCAAGGCAAAAAATACCTCCCAAGAGGTATGTTTCATAAGTAATATCTTTAAGCTCGCATGATGATGCGTCTTACAGACTGTGACCCCAGCACAAGGGAGTTGTGCCCTTACTCTTGCCAATGAGATCCGCAAGAAAAGACAAAAAAATATTTCTCTGTACGTAAAATAAACAGGTAAATAGATCTAAAACATGGCACAACACCACAATCCAACCTGCAGCCGAAATAGGAGATGAAGTCAAACAGGAAAGAAGTAGAAGAAATCTAAATCTTCCTCTACTTCTCACCTGCCAGCTCCAGCTGTGCCCAGCCGGTAAACATTCTGTACTCCCAGGCTGCTGCTATTGTCTTGGGGGGTTTTGTTTAGTCTGTGGTAGATGGCTGCAGTTTAAAATAATAATAAAAGAGAACTCTCTATTATCAGAACTCAGGCCAAGCAACTGTAAAGAATTTTGATGGCTCTTTCATGTCATACAGGGCTTTAATCTGCAACAATTACCGTCCTCCAGCATGCGTGTGTTCCCTCTTCATGACGGGCGGTGAATGTAAAAGCCAGGATTACTGATACTGCTACAAGCTACTTTGATATGACCTTTTCACTTCACTATTTAAAGCGCTGGCCGCTCCCAAGGGTTAATCCTCAGTTCCTCACTTGAGCAGAATGTGTATAAATCTGGGATTTTTTTCTACAATGGATTAATCGGCCCATTTATTGCTGCTCCCTTGATTTCCTAGACAATATGATCACATCTGTAGTTGACTCCGGCACACACCTTCATGAGATCAACAAAAATACCCAGAGTTAGTTTTTGTTTGTACATTACTTTTACTTCACAACCTATGAATATCAGGTACAACGTAACACATTTAGAACACATGCTCCAAATAATGCAGGATTCTCTGCAAAAATACTCTTCCTGTTTGTGTCCACCACTGGACTCACTAAAATTATTATTTAAGAAGATGTCACTGTATTTGTTGTATTGTTAGGGTTTTAGGTCCTTACTGTTTTAAAATTGTATAGATTAGCATAAAAGGAAAAAATATTTTATGGAGACAATTCAGAGCCCGCTAAAATAAAGTGAATATTCAAGAGTCACTTTTAGATGACTACTGGGTGCCATTTTCAGTTTGACTGGTTTGTGATGTTTATACCTCTTATCCAAACGATCCCAGCTAACCCTGGCTTCTGAGGAAGCTGGAAACCACAGAATTATTTCAAAGATGGCAGTGATTCTTTCAAATCCAAGACTGCAAACACAGCTCTGGGATCCAGCCCCACAAGCTGGTGTATCAGTAGTTTGCACCACCTCCTGCAACACAAATTCTGCCCAGTTGTACGTGTAAGCAATGTGACAGCAAAACTGAAGTGCATGGGTTTGTACATTCCTAACAAAGCTCCCTAAACAACTCAAAAAACTCCCCCATCAACCCGTGGGATCACTGAAAATCACCACTAGGACAATAAAAACCTGTGGAAATGAAACGATAGAGGAGAACTGAATCCGTACAGGTCTACGACAGAACCAAACCCTTTCCATGGAGCTGAGGGCGATCATTCCACAGCAGTACTTTCCTCCAGAATAGGTACAGCTGGAGATCTGTTTTGCAGGGGAAGTGGATCTTTTCTGAATGGCTGCACTGAAAGTAGTTTTTCACGCAGTTTCAACAGAGGGCAATTACTGACACTGCTGCTCCAAGCGAGGAAGGTGAAAGTTTAAGGGTGTTAATCTGTAAGATGTGCTAAGCCATTAACACAACTGCCCTTTGGCAAAGGCACGATCTTCAGTCAACAGCAAGATAACTTGTTTTTTTGCTGACCAACTAAATTTACAACAGCTAGGTAGGTTATTTGGTTTAAAGATTAAAATACAAAGCAGAATATCTCAGATATTTTACTCCTGTACAAAACGTCGTAACTTAAATAGATGTCTGTCTCTACTAGAAGAACTACTTCGCAGCCATGTCCAGAGGGTAGGGAGGTATAAAGAAAGCCAGCAGGATCCGATTAGGACAAGATCATTCAGCCCTTCAGTTTTAGAAATGACTGGTGTTTCAGCTGAAGGCATCAGCAGCAGAATCACTGTCAACGTTTAACTTTATTAATGTCAATATAGTGAGTTACACTATAGAGCTACACTCCGAGGTGGCTTTCAGGGGAATGTGTACTTCTGAATCACTGTGAGATCTTCAGAAGCTTCCCTGGGAACTACCTGGGGAAATTTTTGCTATCTTACTGGGTCAGTAAGATTCTAATTACAAATCAGGTTTACAGATTCAAAACGCTATTCGGTGTGACATCACCCTATTTACAGCAGCTGTTACAACCTTAAGCCTTTGTAGTCACCGAAACGTATTTGAACTCCTGCAGCCCGCTGAAGATGACAGCTTTGTACAAAGGCTTTACTATACCATGCTAATGCAATTAAGCCTTAAAGCTCAGATCCTTCAAATTATTTCAGATGGACAGGCTGTCAGTCTGTACGAACATCTGCCACACAGGGTTCAAGGCTGCAGGGTCTTATTGCCAGAACCAGCTTGCAGGACCAGAGCCTCCCTTGGTATTGTAACAAGTAGGTACTCAGGATGTTTTACAGGTAACAAAACATTAGTGGGCTAATTGCTGAGCAGTCCATTCAGACCTGACTTTCGGAATTTCTCAAAATTCCGGTGTTCTGATGTTCTTCTGTGGTTACTCTGGGAGAAGCAGAGCAACTATCCAAGAGCCCCACCTCAACAAAATACCACTAAGTCTTGATTAACTTTAATCAGCCATTCTCACCCGCACCTTGCTGTTAACTTGGGCAGTTGCTGCCTCTTAGCCAAGGCTGGCTTACTTGATCCAGCTGAAAAATAACCAGCCCCTCCTGAAGAGCAGCACTTTCCAGGGGACTCAGTCCAAGGGGTGGTCCACGTTACTCCAGAGCTGCACATGAACCAGTATCACTACAAGTGAAGGAATGAGAACACACAACCAGAGAAGAGAATCAGTCTGAGATCAGAAAAATCACACCCTCTCATGAATGACGGTGTTAAACAGGCTGTTCTGTAGGTAGTTCTCAGCCCACGTAAGGCCTCATCTTCCAAAGGAGATTCTGTGATCTACTGCCAAATTTATTCTAGCATTGAATTAGAGAAAGAGTTGGAAGGCTGAAAACACTTCATGAGTTACTGATAGTGCCCATTTTTGAACAGCTGCATTATTGCTTACAAATATTGTCAATATAAAAGGACAAGATGTATTTTTTTAATGCACTGGTTCCTTTCTCCTACTCAGTCAACAAGCCACAGGAAAGGAGCAAGATAGATTCAATTAATGCATAACTCAGGGTGTTTTATAAAACAGAACACTTACAGAATAACCCATGTCATCTACTGCGGTTTTAAAAGTAATAACATACTTCTAAAAATTTTTGATTTTAAAAATGTTTAAGTTAAACTTTTTTGGTTTTTTATGTTATTATAGTTACAGGCTTAGGAAACTGGAGATTTTATGACAGCAGACTAATATATAAATAGCTGGGCAGATACCTTGAATGCATCAGCCAGCTTCTCTGTAGCTCCCTCCAAAATTCAACAGATCTATCGGTTCTGTCCAATTCTTAATTTTTCAATCATTCCCCTAAAGTTCCTCATCATCATGTGGTTTCTTTCATAAAATCTCACATTTGATTTACTGTCCCATTCTCAGTATCCCCCATCTTCCTTACTCTCATTTCTACAGTTTTCACCATAGCAAATGCCAGACACATGGTTTCAAAATAAAGAAATCACCAAATTCTGGGAACTGCAGCCTTAATGTGGACTCTCAATATTGTTAGCATAATGATAATAACTCACAAAACTCACTAATATTTACCAAGATTTACCATCTCTGGTCACACAAGAATTCATCAAAACTGTGTAATTTATTATCTTGATGGATATGAATTCGGCAAATGAGCCTAGTGGGACACACCCATGTACACCGTGAAAGGAAGGTTCTGCCAGCACTTTCTTTACTTCTACAAATAATCTTTCATTTGAAGTGTTTAACTTATTTGGCTTGTAAATGTAAGGTCCTGTAGTAATGTAGCAGCAAGCAAATGGATACTGTAAACTAGAGCCTTCAGTTTTTTCTCATCATCGATAAGCTGTATTGCTTCCGTAACGAGAAACCTGAAATGTCACCTCCTAAAATACCTGTCAAAATTTAAATTAACTAAACGAGATCTGTCCAGTGAACAAAGTTACCTCTCAATTCCAAACACAACCCAGCAGACCACCTCAGGTTCACATCTATCTCAGACACATTTCAATTTTTCTGCAAATAATCCATTTTGATGCTCAGAAGCTCAAAGTGCTACTAAATAGATGCAGAGTATTCCTGTGTGGCAGCTTAAATGAATTTGAGAGCTTCTCCACGATCTAAATGGCAGTTTTCTTTTCAGTCTTGCTAAAAAGTGTAGGACTAGAGAGAGGTACTCAAATTACAAGCATCTTACGTGCTTAGCCCTCGTGATCCTAGAGACCAGGGGAAGGAAGCAACGAATCACAGAGCTGAAACTGAGAACAAGTTCTAAGAGCCTTGCACACTTCAGCTAGACATCTTCTGGAGAGTGAGAACATCACTGATACAAAGCGCTCGAAGCCATCTGCTCTTTTCTCTCAGCAGGGATTGTTTTACGTGGCATAGAAAAGAGACTTAAATGTGGGGAAACATCGCATTCTAAATATTAAGCACTTCTGAAGACTGTCTGAGGTGTCTTTCTGTGCCTAAATACATCTCAAAACATGACCAAATGCCATTTTTAATAGAGGTTTTGACAATATAAAACAGGAGAAAAGAGGGGTATTTAAAAAATCTGATACAGAATCCACAGAGTCACACACCATAGGTATTGAAAGATTTAAGCACAAAAAAACCCCAGGCATGTCCTGCTAAAGAAGAAAAAAGAGAATTGGTGCTTTTTCACAAATTAGAGCAGTTCTTGTGCAGCCTCCAGTCCTGCAAGGCCGTTGGCTCCATGGAGAAACAAGGATGCTCAGGACCCGAGTGAGGAACTCAATGCCTTATAGCATAAGGCTCCAAGCGATCAAACAACTATCCTTGCAGTCTCTGCAGCACCAGTGAACATGTTGCTTTAACTGGTGTTTAACTAGAAGATATGAGGAACAAGAAATATCAAAGAAATTTACATCCAGTTCTGGTCACAGTAAAAAGTGCTGATGTTGGAAACGATTCTCTATCTCCAAGTACGTTCTCAAGAGCAACGTCCTGTTTATCATGATCACAAATACGCCACACTGGGTGTGACTGCTCCTACTTCTTTTGTTTCAATTTGCTCTTGACTGTCTGGGAAAAAAAAAAAAACAACAAAACACTCTAGAAGTATTCTGTGCCCTTAGTCATCTCCATAGTGACTTATCTGTCACCACAAGAAAACTCCAGCCATGCAAAAACTACTACCAGTAAATAGACCCGGAGTGAACCTATGGTTCGGGTTGTGAAAGATGTTTATGAACTCTGGGAGCTCCAGTTCTCACAACGTAAATTTCTCGCTAGGTTTGCAGGGCAACTTCCAAAATTATTGGAGAGGTAAACCATCAAGCAGCTGATACAGTTATATATACGTATAATGGACACCTCATGCCATCAGGACTTCTTCCCCCTCCATTGAACTTTACTCTCTTGTATCCTTTTGCCTGCTGTTTGAAAAGAAGAAAATAGGAGGATTTAGAGTTGATGTGCACACAAATTCACTTGTTCTTTCACTACAGACTTATGTATAAGTGAAGAGCCAGCATCAATTTTGACAAAAAAAACGGTACTTTTCCTATATTTATAATAACCCATTTGCAAGAGAAGGTTCAAAACCAGTAGCTCAAACCTACCAAAACCAAACATTTTCAGCGTGGCCTCTAACACAGATGGAAATTCTGCAATTACATCCTTACCACGAGAGCACTTTCCTCGTGCCATCACTAATCTCCATTGCAACACCCCATTTTCAAGTCCAAAAGAGTCTACGCTTGTTCCCCTCACAGCATGGAAAACAGCTGATGGGCTAACAGCCCGCAGAACTGCCCTCATTAGCAGCAGAGGGATTTGTGAGAGGACCGAGTTAAGATTTGTGTGAACTCATGTGTTAGTCGGTGACATCTGAAAGTACTTTTTTCTTATCCTGGCTGAGATACCACCAATTGTGTCAGAACTATGCTGCGGTCTGAGCCAAGCGGACAAGCAAAATTAGTGAATTGCAGGATAATGGGAACAAGCAGCAACATTTAAAGCTGGGCGGGATAAGCACTATCAGGTCATACTAGTTATGGCTCATCTATGTTCTCGATGCTCTGCAAGGCCCCACCATATGACGGATAACTTAAAGGAGGAGGAGCCAAGTGGCTGATCATACTACATACATCCATTCCATAAGAAATACACCGAATCACACAATTGTCTCAAAATCCACTTCACCTACCAGGTCACAACATTGCTTTGACATTTAAGTATCAAATGACCCCCTAACCCACTTTGAAAGTGCCTAGTGGAGCCTATGTTCCAGTTCTCCAGGGAATAGAAAAGAAAGGTGATCAGAGGTCTGCTTTACCCAAGAAAATGGAGGTGGTCAAAGGCAGTATGTGGCAGGAGCTAAAAAGTCAGGCCACGTTCTCCAAGGCCATTCATGTAACCGTAACTCCAGCCACGCGCACATCTGCAGCTCATACTGAGCAGCAAAATGCTACTCACCTTCCTTACTGCTGCAGAGAAGGTGCTTCTCCAAGTATTTTTTGAACCCAGGAGATCCTTTGGACTCTGGATTCCCCCCCACCTCCCAGTCCTATTCCAGTGCTAGCACTAACAGCTCCTGTCCGAGCAGTGTATGCAACGTCATCACATCCACTGCTCAGCAAAAACCAACCTTCTCACAGGATTTGGAGCCCTGAGGGGAAGGTGTTGAAAATTTCACCATGCTCTGCTGCTTTCTGTGTTAAACAACAGGCCCCAACCTCCCAGTCATTTTACCTGAACGGTGAATTCAGCAGCACGTAATAATTTAAGATTTAATACCAGGGGCAGCTCTCAGATTCTAGGTCGGATGTAAGCGTAGTTGAGCCTGGGCAGCACTTTCCACAACAAATTTGGTAGAAGCTTGGCTAATGCTAAAAAAGGAGAAATCCTTTTTTCTACTCTTTCCAGTAATATCCACAATGTGTCAGGCCGCTTCCAAACACCCCGTTCTTGCCTTGAAAAGTTCCAGTGTTTGCAATAAAAGGACACGAGACAGGCACACCCACACCACTGGCCTAGATAATAAACGTGCACGCAAAGGGTTTGGATCTTGTGGAATTCTTTTTTACTGCATGGCGTGGTACCACTGTCATATCCCACTCCCCTGCGCAGGGGGATTCTCATCTCTCATAGATGCCAAAATAAAATGGGATAACTTTGTTGTGACTAACTTTCACAAAGATGATAATTATTCACAAGTTCCAGTCACTATGAGTCAGGTCCTTCACCTTCAATAACCCCACTAAAATGTTCTTCGTCGCAATCTGTTGTCCAGACCAAACGAAATGAGACAAAATAGGTTAATCAAGCAATGCAACATGTGAAGTAGTACTCACACAAGTCATCAAGTAGAAATTGTGCTATCCTCCACATCATCTCTTCAAGAGATTTTGAAGAGGTTTTGGACCCTCTCCTCCTCCAAATATTATTTATGCTTGTGGTACAGAAGCACCTAAATTAAATGTCTGTCACTTACCTAAGGTACAAAACTAAATCCTTTCTTTAAACCAGCTGAAATATTTAAATATTCGTAAAGTAAACCAATCTTTCCTAGGAAAAATAAATGTCATAATCCAGACACCAACCCTTCCTCTGCAATAGCACAGGTAAGTTTATGAGTGAATTGAGACTGATCTGCAAAGTCTTCTCATAATTCCTTCATCATTTATGACAGTTTGTAAAGAAGGAGGATGGGAAGTTTCCCAAGAAAAACTTGTTACTGCTCTGTGGAGATGATGTGAAATATTGTATGTTTGTCCCGATGAAATAGATCCTCCGAGCCTTTAGAAAGCGGTTTCTTGCTAGTGAAGGATTAACAGCGCTGAAGCAGAGGATCACACGGCTGTCCAATAACCGTGTCAAGACGCATTCACACTTGAACACCGCACAAAAGCCTGAATCTAAACACCACCAGGCAAGATCCCGTCATAAACCTCTCCTATGTGGGTAATCAAATACAAAACAAGGCCTCGGTTCTAACCAGACTAACATTTGAAAATAGAAAGTTTTAAAGGCAAATTACACTGTTTAATTAAACCCATATTTTGCTTTCAGATCTGTATTAGAATTTGATTCCAGGAGCGATGGTGAGATCTATGACAATCCCAGAGGCTCAAATTTTCTAAAAGTAAAATGCTGATGGTTTCCTTGTCCATTTGGGTGAAAGAGGTGGATCACAATGTGACTTCATCAGAAACCGTCAGGTGATTTTAGGCCACAAGTAACAATTTATTTCAAGGAAATCTCTCTCCTTATTTAAGAGGAAAAATGCATCAATGACACCAGCAGGGTGAAGCAAGGGCTTTGCTGCCTGCTAGCAGGTAGATGACAGCTGTAACTAGAGGGAAAGTCACTTTGAAGTGTAATGCAACTCCCAGACCATTCAAGCTCCAGAAGAAATCCATTTGCAGCTACAAACTATATAAATATCCCATGCAAGAGAATGCCAGGACAGTAATGGGAGAAGGTGAGAAAGGAAAATGGAATATTAAGAGAAAGGAAGTGCGGACATACAGCTCGGGGATTCTTTGGTTAGAAGAAAAAGTCGTCATGAATGAAGCCTGATGTGGGGCATTGTGTTTCGAGACATTCCTCAGAGGAAGAGACTGCAGCATTGCTCGAAACCAAAATGAGATTGTCCTGCTTTTGGCTCTTCAGGATTTCAAAAGCAGAAGCTGGATCTAATAGAAGGTATAGTAAATATAATCTTAAAGAGACTCAGGGAGGAATCACAGAATCATACAGTGGTGTGGGTTGGAAGGGACCTTAAAGATGATCTAGTTCTGGCTTTATAAATGATGGTATAGATGGAAACAGAAGCTTTTCTTTCATAAATAGGCACTTAGCTGGATAACCCCTGAGGAATCCTCCAATCCCAGATAAATTCTTGCCTTGCCCAAATCACAGTACCCATCAAGCCTTATTTGTACCTTTTTGAGAAGTGCTAAAGGGCCACTGCAACCGCTAGAGGTTTCAGGACCCTTCATCAGAGCTGTTTCAAACGAACCTTGTGAAATAGGGGAAAACAAGAACAAGGAAAAGGGGAAAAATAGAGGATATTCTGAGAAGACGCTGCATCAGTTCCTGCACTACCTCAAGACTTACTCTGTCCTAGTTACTGAAGACTTTTGCCTTCTTCCAGAAGTGACTGCACACCTAGGTGTCAGCTGAGAACTCACTGTGTACAGCAATCCCCTAAACTAGGCTGCACAAAACACCCTCCAAAGTCAAGGTAGAGCAGCGTGATCAAGAATCGTCACATGGAGGGGCACCTCTTCACAGAGCTCATCTCATGAGCTGCTTCTGAACCTGCGTGCAGGCATTTGATTCTACAGTGCTCCTGCACCAACGCCTGCGGCTGCTGCAGGGGAAAGGCGATGTGAGGTAGTCAAGCACCCTCACTTGACACACTAGAGGAAGCCAAAACATTGTGGTGAACATAGAGCAACAGACAGCTGAAGAAATCTCTTCATGGTAGGAATTTGTTAGCAAAAGTTGTAGCAAAGTAAAGTTAAGTTTTAAAATTGCCACAAGGAATTAACAAGTTGGAGGAAAGTTCCTGCGTGGCCTTCCATAATGCACCAATTTCCAGTCCATTCTGTGACCCTCCAAGCATTTGTGTATTAAGGTTTTAAATTGGTTGTAGGAAACTTGTGTAAAAAACCAGTGTGTGATCTTACGAAAGAGAAAATAGTATTTATGTTTAAAAAACCCTCTGACTACACTGACTTTACTCACTTATACTCTCATACACCTACAAACACCAAGTTTTCTTTATCAGAACGTTATGGCTCCAGTTCAGGTCCCCATCTTCTTGGCACCTTATCTTTGATGGAATTAAATCACACATCTGGTATTCTGTAGCTGTTAACATACCTTTGCTTTTAACCCTTATTCTACTGTTTTCTTTGAAGCCACCACTAACACTTCTTTCTCCCCCATGTTAATCTTAATATAGTTCTACATATTTTTAACAACAGTACAAATCTCTACATGTTACGTTCCAGAAACAATTACAATATTAGAGCTACAAACAATTGTAGCTATGATTAGAAACCGAGTTATAAAAAAATCAGCAAATAAATTCTTAAAGTAGTACTTGTCATGTGATGACAAAAAGCACCAAACCATTCCTTGCTGAAAAAAAAGAAATCTTATCTACTAAACACACTTGTTACATGTCTGGAATTGTTCCAAGGGACAACGTGCGAAGAAAAAAAAGGGTGAACAGTATCTACCAAGGCTGACCTCAGTTTTTCTGAAGTGTTCTAATGACCACCAATTGGGCAAAACTAGAGAACCTAAACTTATTAGGGGAAGAGTGTCAATTTTGGTCAAAGAATGCACTTCTGCGCATAAATTAGTTTAGCAAAGCTATAGATACAGTGTGTAGCATCTGCATAACAGTTTCACTCATTTGCTCAGTGCAGTTCTTTGTTTTGGTGGAAAGAACTAGGAATTAATTAATTCTATGTGAGGAATAAATCCATAACAACACTTAAATTGCCAGCAGAGCCAGGAGACAGCAAGGTATATGAGAGCACCAAGACGCTGTCCCAGTAAGGACACCTGACATGCAGATTAGCCAGAACAGGCATGTTTTATTAATTAGGGCCTGTCATATGACAGCCCCTCTGCTATTTATGTACAATTAGCATCAAGTTTCATCCTGGGCTATTGCCACGCTGGATTTAATTTTGCTTGGATCTGACTACACACGAATGCATCTTCTACAGTTGCATTCCTTGGCGTGAGAGCCAGCTTTCTCTTGAAATTGATGAGGTACCTTTTCAGAAACAGCATAAAAATGCTGTAATTCATAATTTGTGTCTTTAATCCACCGCTTTCAAAACGTACATGTCACTAGTACCAGGCTCAAAAACGTACCAAGCAAGGACACAGACATGAACTCAGTTTGAGGCTATCTTTACCTTTTCACCCACAGAATGAGCTGAACTTAATACTTCACAGTGTTAATTTGCACCTGCGTTGTGCCCAGCTCAGGAGAAAGGCAGGCTGGCTCTGCCAGAAGCATGAGTAATCTCAGCAGAGAATGACGTGGGTGGGTCGGGCAGCTCACTCTTCAAATGCAGCGGCCAGGCTCCCTGACTATTAAAGCATTTCCTCAAAGGATGATGTGGTTTCTGATTGCCTGAAAACACTCGAGAGCTGCAGAACGTCACCCCTGTGTTGAAAAGTGAGGGGCAGCAGAGCCCCACAGCTAGCTGTTGGGGTTTCTTCAGAATGTGAAAAAACATTTTGTGGCATCCTTTAACAAAAAAATTACAATCACAGGACTAATGGGAATGTTCGTATTGTGTTGCAGCCAGTTCAGCCATGCAATACAGTTAAAAACCAGACCCCACAGAAGCGTGGCTATCAAATACTACAGTTAACAGAAAAGCGTCAGCTGGCACTGATGGTTAAAAAGGAGATGGATACCCAAAGGAAGGCTTTGCTACTTCACAGATCCATCCGAGTGCCATGTAGAGTTAACCAAACTGCTTTTAGGTACCGGCTTTTCCATGTAGGCTTCATGTTCATCAACACAGACTGCATCTGATCTTGCTCTTTTTCCTTCACTGCCTCCAGTCATGACAGCACTAAGTTTGAGGGCATTTAGAACATCAGGGGAGACTCAACAGGCCCGGGGACAGTATGTCCTATTGCTATATAATGACACACCGGTATGTCAGCAGTATAGTCTACTACTATTATCCATTTCTTCAGGAAACACAAACACTACAAATCAGCTTTGAATTTCAGGGTCTTTCACATCGCTGTGATTAAAACCCTGAAGAACTAAGGCAGGGGAGAAGATAAACCTGAAATGTGAACACAGGAAGAAATCTGCATTGGTTTACAAGCTTCCTGGCTCCAAATGCTCATATACAAGCTATTTGTTTCTTTAAGAGTGACTGGAGTTAAGATATTAATTTTGGACTCAAGCGAAATCACAAAGTTATCAGCTCCTGATACGGTAGAAAGGTAAGAAAAAAAATTGAGTTTCCTTGGGGTGAGAGTTCAGTTTAAAGGCCTGGAAATCTTCCACCCAACTGCATATGAGGTTTGGGTTTTTTTGTTTTTTCGGGGTTTTTTTACTTTGAGACAATTACCCTAAGCAAGATTTCTTCCCAGACCTTGGCTGACCATGCAGATAAATTGAAAACAATTTGTACAGTCTCCAGCTGAGACTGATGGCAGATCTCTTCCACCTCTCCCAAGTAGGTCATAGAGCACTCCTAATCAGTACCAGTGTGTTAATCTTCTCATCCGGGGCCACTTATCGGCCAGGGATGGACTTTAAGTAAAATCCATAGCCAAAACAGAGCACTGTGAACTGTAATAAGCCATGTTACAGCTAGAGATGACCTTCTGCAATCTCACGAAAAGCTAAATATACAAACTCCTCCAAGTCATTACCACTCTCGCCAGACTCCCACTAAACAACCTCTTGTACACAGATAGTATCCAAGTTACTTCGAGGGCAGCCTGTGCTAATATTGGCAACCAAGGCTCCATTGAAACAGTTGTGGCAGGGGTCACAAATCACCTCTGGCAGCACGTGGAGAGCCTGGGCAGAACTGGGAAAGAAGGGCTCGCTTGCATGCTGCTTAGTTCTTGCTTTGTCTTGAGGGTATGTCGCGCTGTTTGAGCTTTAAGAAGCAGACTTCGCCTTCAAACGTTCTCAGAGCTTGCCCAAGGTACTCTAAAGAGCAACAAGAAGATCACCCTCCTGTTTACCTTCCTTGATGGAGCTACGTATTCAGCTAAGCTGCGCGTTTCAGCATCGCCTCTCGGTGCTCTCTCCTGCAAGGCTGACATCTCTCCACAGTCCACTACTGCAGTACAGATAATACTACAGTGAATTTGTGGTCATGCTACCAAGGGCAGCTGGAACTGAGAACTAGGTTTTCAAACTGATCGATAATTTGTATCCAGACCCCGCAAAAGAGGAGGGCAGAGAAAGGAGATTCTTCTCTTTGTATTTCAGCCATCTGGTTTCTGGACAAAAGTTATCTTTACACATGTCGTAACTGGTTGGTCTGTTAGAGAATGGGATTCCCCACACAGCAAGGAAACTTCCCGAGGGATTAAATGGCATCATTTCTGCCCAGAAATTTTTTGCCCTGTGGGTTTCTCAGAAAGCACATTTCCCTGCATGTCCTGAGATTTCACAATAAAGTAGCAAGTGTCTTCTTTACTTCAGTCATCATGGAAAAGAGCATCATTAGATATTAGATACCTATGTACATGGAGACATAGTCAATTTAGAACATTATTTTTATCTGTTTCACTGATACGGGAATAGAGCTCGTGAAAAGGATTCATGAGCATTTGAATGGTCAGAAACAGGATTAGAAAGTAGGTCTCAGCCCTTTTTCCATTTGCTCACCTGCTGGTCACCCATGGCCTACACCACTATGGTATTTTGTGGAGCAGTTTGTGAGGAAAGCCTAATGCTAAGAATCTCATGGGTAGTACAGAGGTTTGGAGCTCGATTGGTGACTAGAAGTTAAGAACCATTTAAATTAGCCTAAATTAGGCCGCCTAAAGCTGTCTTTCTGTGTAAGCAGCAGATTAGAAACACTGTATAAACACATTGAAGTGATGTCTGAAATGCTGCAGTTACTGCAACAGGTTGTCATCAAGTCGAGTAATTCTTTCCTAGACTCAGTGTTAACACTGAGTAAAATACTAGCAAACAAGTAACCAATATTACTTTTCAGTAGTTTGCAAGACATTTGTATATCCCCAAAATTTGTCTCTATGGTTTAATTTTAATATCTGCTATCAGCTTGTTCTGCTGAGTCCTGTAAGTCACTATAGTGGTAATCTAGACTGGTAATCTATTTTGATTTTTCTCTGCTGCACCAGACTATCAGTGTTTCATCCTCAATTAGTGATGCACTTCTCACCTATTTATAACCATACTGGTTTCCCTGTATTTTAAAACCGAACTCAGTGTGCCCTGCCTGACTAAAACTTTGACTTGCTCCAGCGTTCATCTTCTCTGATAAGAGAGTTTCTACAAAGATGCAGGTATTCAAAACCACCATAAAATACGTCTGTATTATCAGGTGTATCTAGGCAGAACAGCCAAACCACTTTCAGCTTCATGATAGAACGGATGATTGCGGGTTTAGGTCTCTCAGGCTTCCCAAGATCAGCAAATTCCTGACCACTTTTCTGCCTTATCACTGCTTTTGTGAATTGCCAGAGATTCACGGCGGAGAGGACAGATTGAGGGGGCGGGTGAAGCTTGTGTATTTGCTAAAGAACAGTATGGAACCATTACAAGGTATGCAAAGAGGAAAAGCTGTATTTATCAGGAATTAATTTAACACACTCTGCAGGAAGGTCTTTGGTATTGACTACGGTAAAGGCTGCATTTCAGGTACGCTTTGAAACGGTTTCTCCAAAAGTCAAACAATAGAATAGGAAACGTGACAGGTAAAGTAACCCAAGATTGCTACCAAGTCACCTAAATAAAAAGCCTATGCTCAGCCTATGAAATCAGGTCTTTCTCCACTAGAAATTATCTTCCAGGCTAATTTTCTGCAGCACTTCAGCTGAAGGTGAGTCAGGTTTGGATGTAGTGGGAGATGTCTGGGGTTTGCACACCCCACACAGCAGTTACACCTCTAAGGACTAACAACCAGAACAAAGGCCAGAGCTTGCTTCTATAAAACACCTTCATGATGCTGATTAAAATTCACTTAGTATGTCCGGCCATTAGCTCCTCATCCCCTCGAAGTGGGAGTCAGGACACTGTACCTCATTAATTTTAACTACATGCTTTTTAAGGCAAGAAAAGTAATGTCACAGAACGCCTGTCACAGGGCAACACCTCTCAGAATGAGAGTTCAGGCTTCAGGCACTATTGAAACATAAGCAACAACCGCCAGTTTACAGTAAAGAGAAACCCATCCTTCCCGAAGAGCCAGACCCCAAACACGCTGCCTGACCCACAGCACCAGCTGCTATTGTAACATGCGTCTCACAAGGTTTTCTCTCTATACTTCCTTTTCACATAGGAGGTTCACACTAGTTAATGAAACTTCTTTGTGTCTGTAGCACATTCATTCAGAACGCGTTGGGGAATTATTACTTCATGCTGGCCAAACAATTCGCTGATTTGTTTACAGAAAAACTGTGCAAAACAGCTGGACTGCTGTCATGACCCTTCACCCAGATTTTTCGATAGTGGTTACTAGAATGTCACATAAGATAAATTAAACAGCACTGAGCTCAAAGCAATTAGTGTGAGAAGAAAAATAAATTCTGTATTATGTCTAGCAAATTAAGTTCTTGAACAAACAGCTCTTTCTGGCAGACGAATGACTGTTTCACGCTGACATTTACCACTGATTACCACTCCATATCCCCATGAAACCCAAACAGCTACAAGCAAATATTATTGCATAACCGCGAATGTCTGCTCTGATACAATACCCAGCAAAAAGCTAAATACTCCTATTCCTTAGATCACTTCTTACAGTCATCCCTGCAATCATTTTCCTGCAGGATTATCATGCTGAAGATCATGATAGTTTTCAGGGAACAAATCTCGGTAATACAAAAACGTTTGTTCATTCAGACACTATAAATAGCAGATTTAGATTAGGATGATTAAAGCAAATTTCCTTTATTAATAGTATGTGATAGACAACTCCAAAGCCTCCTCAGACAAAAACAGCCCTTTGCAACAACTTTCAAGAGCACTGAGACTTTCTTACGCTTAATCTCTTCAGCAGGTCTCACTTTCCCAAAGGAGTGGGGCAGTTCTTGCAAGAGACGCGATCGGCAGCCCTGCCGAGGGCTGTAACTTTCCACTGCCCAGCCTGCTCCTCACCGTGTGCCACCAGGCTGCCTGACCTTTCCACAGCGCAGCCCCCGTCTTTGTGCCCTGTCTACGCGCATTCCAGCAGCCCCGGGCAAAGTTAAAACTGGGGAGGGTGGGCAAGGAGGAGAGTTGATGAGACAAAAAGCAAGTGAAAGAATTGAAGCAGGAGATGAAATCCAGAAGTGAGGCGATTTGCTACACATTTCCTGCTGCAAATACATGAGACAGGTCCAGTTTCCAGTGAAGTCTGTGTTGCAGTTACTATCAAGCAAGGAGAATTGGGCTCTTGGCCAGTTGTGTTGTCACAACCACACACTGGGAACATGAAATCTCTTCCCTAACTGGCACACGTGGACCTATAACTGAATTTGCAAATTAGGGTCCTAATTCCAGAGCCCTCTGCTGAGGGGAGTAGAAGTGTTAAATCCACACAGCCTTCTTTTTTTTAAAAAAAAAAACCCACACACCTCATGCACTGTTTTTTTTTAAAGACAATTTTAGAAGGAAGGATAAACATACTTCTTCCTTTCCTGTTCTTTCTACCACCACATCTTCCCTTTTGATATGTGGAAAAATCCAGCTCCCACTCCCAGGGAGAGTCCTGAGAGACCCCCAGGGCCGGCAGCCAGTGTCTGCCCAGCTGTGCTGTTAGCCCCACCATGATGTGAGGGGAGCCACAGGAACAGCAGGGCTGCACGCACTGTCCCTACCACGCAGAGTGCTTTGCTCTGAAGTCCGGACCAAGACAATCACAAGTCTGCTTTGAACAAAAGCTTGGTCCTTCGTCATCCTTTACCTTTCCTTCTCTTACCCTCTGACGGAAGCCTTCTGCAAAGGGCTAGACACTGCACTAACCTCCTTTTAGCTCGCAGATCAAGGTTGAAAATTCTAGGAGCAGAGAAGCCTGACTGAGTTTGCTGGGCTTTAAAAGCCAGCTGTCTGCTCCCTGTTGTCCTGGAACAGGGAAAGA
>NW_010425769.1:16908-23154 GCF_000710305.1 Buceros rhinoceros silvestris | reverse complement strand
TGCCATACCGGCTATATGAAAGACCTGTGTAACAGTAACAGAAGCCAAATGAGGTCAAAGGAGGAGCTTGGGATCACTTTTTTGGACTGATGCTAAAAGTGGGGCTGTACAGTCAGTACAGCAGGCAGCAAAACACACAAAGTCAAAGTTTCCCTCGGTGAGATGGAGAAGTTTGCCTCCTAATGTGCACAATATCAGGGAATACATCAAGACAGAGAGGAAGAGTTGATGCAGGATTTGGGGAGGCTCTCCCTAGCTTGTTAGGCCTTAGAAACTCAACCTTTGCAAAGCTTAATGACATTAGAAATACAAGACTTGATACGTTATTGCCTTACCACGTCCAGTGTTCTGCCTCCACTGTGTCTTCAGATACAACATGTAATTCCACGAGATTAACTCAACTTGATTTTTAGTTACAGCAGTGAATATTTTACTCACCTGGAACAGCACGAGATTTCTTGCAGTCCAAGGCTCTACCACCCTTTCAGTGGTCAGCAAAGTTCCCTTAGGATGAACACCACCTGCCAAAGCCCAGACAGAATTAAGTCCATGGTGGAACCACTGCAGCCAGAACAACTTTCCTAGTTAGTGATGCATGATAATTAATGGTGTCTTTCCCCCCCAAATAAATTATTCCTATAATGCCCTCTGCCTTTGACTGCTCTCACCAATGCAAAACACCTCCATCTGTTTGCCCCCCTTTCTGAGAAGTGCTCCAGTACCCAGGCACTACACTGAATCCCCACGCGAACGTGGAGCACAGGTCTCAGCTCCTTTTTCTCTATTTTACCGGTCCTCTGAGGCCTACAGTCTCAGGGGGTCTAGCACTCAGTTGATTCTGTTCCAAGGGCATATTTTTTCCACTGACAGTAATTTCTATGATTAATTCTTACACCAGTATTATCCCATCATCTCTCCTCCCAAGGGGCATTTAACTTGTCTGGTAACCTGCTGGGTGATAGAAGGCATCAAGAGTCACTGCATTTAGCTCCTCATCGCCTTCTGCAGTATCTTAGCTGGTCTTCATGCTAGTCTCCTTCACCATGTCCCCTCCATACAAAACAATCTGTGTCATGACTAATCTAGGTCAGGAATCAGTTGTTGTTGCTTCTTTTGTCTCAGCAAGGAGAAACCCTGCTATGCACCGTGAATCCTACTGCAGATGTTTTTACAGCAGTAGTGGACCTTGAGTCCCTGCTGTTGGAATTTATGAGAACCTGCCAGTTCCTGTCACAAAGACAGCCTGTCTAGAGACAAGTACCACCTTCATATCCCTTTGCTAAAAAGGTAAAGCCCATTACTGAAACAACAAAAGATGCCATCAGAAAACAAGGACTTGAAGGTGGGTTAAACCAAAACCAATAAAAACAATACAAAAGAAACATATTTACTACCCCATTGTCTTGAAAGGGATGGACTTGCTGGGATCATCATACTTACATAGTTAGTGTTCAGACAGTGCCACTCAGCAGTGCCCTGGACTGCAAAGAAGTTAACGGCTGACACTGTGAGCCCCTTTGAACCTCTGAAATTGTACTTGGTGGCATTGTGTCTATGTTTGTTTTGGGGAATTTTGTTGAGATTTGGGGGGTTGGGGGGTGTTTGGTTTTTTTTTTGAGGGTTGGTGGGGGGATTGCTGAACTCAAAGTGAAAATCAGTGAGCAAAGCTTCTAAGATATGCCCCCCCCAGAAGACAGGATCAGAGGAAGATAACCAGCGTAAGATAAACTGTCCCTCTTCATTCCTGGAATTCCTAAAGGATGGTCTAAGAATACATTCTGTTTCACTTCTCTATTGCTACAGAAACCACCACCAATCCACCTATGTTGGGGGCACATGCGAGATGACTGTGCTTTGCATAGACACAGCCCATAAAGCAAGGGATTAAGGGACTGCATTCAAAAGGAAACTTGGTCTGCATTGTATTAAAGAACCTTACAAATTGTGTGTACATGTAGCACATGAACGCTGCGGGGGAGTTTCTCCAATTACATTCACAACAGCAGGACTGAAATGCAAAGGAACAGAAAATATATTTGTGATTTAGGAAGAAGAAACAGAATGATTTTGAAAAAGAAACAGAATGATGGGGAAAAGCACTCCGCATCTGAAATGAATTCACTGAAAACTAGTTAAATAGCTGTTCCTATTAAACTAAGGGTCTTCCCTTCCAACGAATAGGTGCAAGTGTACGGTGTAGGTATTTGTAAACCCACAGAATTAGACTGAGCTGCAAACCCTTTGGAACTCAAGGCAGCACCACTTTTGTGTACATTTGTTAAAAAACACTGCTTTTGAGAAATGGTGATGCAGTAGAAAATGTCGGTATAAACCCACAAACTTGGGATCATTTACAGCTGTTTCCTCCCAATTTTCAGGAGGCTGTGGACAAAGCACTTCTGGTATATTAAAGGAGGTAAAACCTAGCTTCAAAACTAAGAAGCAGTCTCCAACTTGCCCAGAGTACAGGCATGTTCTTTTCTTCCAGCAATACAAAGCAGGGCAGATTTAGATTCCCACTGTAGTGACCCTAACCCAAATTCATAGCCTTTTATCTAGCATAAAAGGCCATGAGCATTAAGAAAAGTCATTAGAAAGGGGATAAGAATGAAGTTAAGATCTTCTGGTTTAGAGGATGAAAAAGTGAGATGTGCCAGATGTGTCCAGCCTTGCTGGTTGGACATGCAGCTGCAGCACTCTTGCCCCTCTCAGGCTGCCAGGTACAACTTGGTATCTTTCCTCTAACAATAGCATCAAAAAATCTGCTAGTAAATTCCAGCAGACTTCGAAGAGAAAAATACAGAAAGAAAAATTCAGAAGAGTTACACACAGGAACAAGAATGTTGGAACCCGACTGACTTCAGACAAGTTACATGGACAATTATACTCCTCACTTGGATGAGTCATTGCTCTGATCATAGTAGCTATGTCGCAATAATTAACTATTTTTTCCCCCCCATGAAAAGTCACGTTAACTGTGCACTCACTGCAGTTCATTTTCCTAGGCAGAATGATCAGTGATGAAGCAGCAAAGATGACCATTTTGGGCATCTCTCTGAAAAAAAAAATATGAAAGCCTGGATATTTTAATACATTTCTGTATCATTGCATTTAATCCACTTTTTCATACTTAAAAATCCTACCCTTCTGAAATCAATACTATTTTTGTTAAATTGACATTTACACTTTAAAGTGCAATCTAACACCAAGTAATTTACTGTACAGATTTTTGTACCTGTCTTTGTAGCAGGTAACATACATATTAAAGCATGCATATGTATTTAGATAATTCTAAATTAAGTAGAATTATACAATTGAAAAATACAACTAGACCACCAATATGTATCAAAACCAGCTCAAAAATATATTATTAGCTATTTATACAGTATTCTAAAAAAACCTAAAAGTCTTTTCCAAACGAGATAAATACCTATTTCATGGACCAAGTAAACTGAAGCAATATGAAGGGAAGGGTTTTACTAGGGGCAGTCCCAGAGTCTCCACATCTCCAGGCCAGATGTCTGTCCTGTTGGGTGCACTTCATCTGAAAATTACTCCTTGATTGTGTAAGCGAGTGAAGCATTGAGACCCCTGGACAGCAGACTGAAGCGTACAATCTTCTAATGTGTAAAGTGTTTTTTCACTGATACTTTCTTGGATTTGCTCCTTTTATACAGAACAACCATAACCAGAGGGACATGGAGGCATTTCTAGATCCACTCTTTATGCCCTTGAGAGACAAGTAACTAAGCAGCAGCAGCAGCGAAAGAAACATTATTGAAGAGAAGTATTTTAATGTGAATGTAAACAAAACAGATTAGACACACAAGTGATAACACTGATGATACTGAAACAGCCAAGAATTGAATGTGACATCTGAGCTTTACAGAACCCACAGAAAATACAATAGCCTATTATGAGGCTGTGGGATACAAAGAGGTTTCACTAAAAGCCTTACGTAACCCTGCACTGTGCTATGCTGCGGGTCCCCTGGTGCTAGCAGCTTCGTACCACAGGCTGGACAGCGAAATACGCATCAGAGAAAAGCCATAACGCAGAGTGTGCATGTGGGAGAGTGTGTTCTGCTGTACCATAAGGAAAAGCGACAATGGAATACATGGTAATTATGAATTAATATAAAAAAGCATGACTGCCTCTAACACGTCTAGACAAACGGTGCTCACATCTGCACCATCAACTCTGACTGTTAAAACAGGACAGACCTACCTGTAGGAAACGTTGCCAGGCTCTGTCAAAATGAGGATAAAGGAGTTGCAGGGCATGGCTGGGGAGGGAAGGCAGGGTGGGAAACGGGTTAATGCATAGTTTGCACTTCCAATTAGCACATGTTCAACATTAGTCAGCACTTAATACAGAGAAGACATCATAATAAAAAAGTGTGATGGTTATTTACAGAGAGTTTCCTCCTTTTTCCACACTCTGCACTTCAGTTAACGCTCCCGTCCAGCCTCGGAACCGCAGTGCAGATCCAGTCCGCACCAGTAGATGGCACAAACCATTTATTTCACCGTACTCATCACAACACTTACTGTACTGCCACAGTCACTCACCTGTTAGCTTCAAAACAGTGTTGTTACACATCCCTCTAACCTAACAGCAGTCAATTCCAAACCATTATAAACTTTAACTAACAGCTCATTCTAAACCCACTAAACATTCATACAGCATCAGACAAAAATTCTATTATATACATGTCCAGAGCAAATAAACCTACAATAAAATTAGTAAGCAAATACATTCTACTTTTTAAGCTTGTTGCATATTTTTTAAAAATTGTTAATAATCTCAAATACCAAATAAGAATGTGTTCAACACTGCAAAAATGAACCTAACTTGAAAAGGCCCTACAGTGATAGGTGTGCAAGAGGTAAATGTACTGGTGAAACTTTAAACTCCAACAGGTAAATCTATGATGAAAGAGTGAATATAGTTGAGAGTGACAAATGCCAGGAAACAATTACAGCAGTTGCTAAAATACCTTGTGTCTCAGAAAAAAAAAGCATAGAAGTAATACAAATCACGTTAAATTCACAAGGGAAGAAGCAACTGTTATTTTAGAACTAGGTAAAGACTTAAATTAATAAAACCTTTAAAAAGCCCAAGAAAATTTGTCAAGGGAAAAAAAAAAACCCAAGAGCTCTACATAGCTGCCTAAAGCAAAAAAAAAAACTGTAATGGTTTATAATCAATCATACAACAGCATCTATGAAATCCACATAATTTTAGGGCCAAGTCAAACAGACTTACCCAGTCTATAAGAGAATCAGTAGGTTTTAATGCCAAAAATGCCTAAATATTTGCCACTGAATCATAGTATTCATTTCCAGGTGTACTTCTGCATAAATCCTTTATGACAGCGTCAGCCATGGGTTATCAGGTTCTACAGAGGATCCTTCTAAACAGCAAGAAAACTAGACACTAAAATATAGACAGTTTCATTATTTCAAAAAGAATACACACTCCCGAAACACACCAGGTCTCTGCTGTGCTGCTACAATCATGCTGGAAAACCTTGGTTCTTGCAGAAAGAAAGAAGGACCAAGGAAGTGAGCAACACTGAACTCCAGGGCTGGGGAAGGAGCTCTCACGTTCCGTAAGGCACGACGGCTGCTCTTGGACAATTCTGGCAGAATTCTTGGAATACTGCAGCAAGAATCAGACTGCCTGACTCCACTTTCCAAGCTGCAAAGATAACCTACAGCTACATAATTATAGGATTTAATGATACTTAATTTTATATTTTCAAAGAAATATTATGACATCATGTCACTTCACAGGGCAAACTGCTTCGCTTTATAGCTGTTATTTACTGCAGCAGCACATACTAAAAGCCATGCAATCACAGGGTAAATGATGCTCAGATCCGTTGGTCAAATTACGGCTTAATAACATCAGCAAAATTGTAAATAATGTGAAGATTCATGGCTTAATTATTTTAATAGCAAGTAATTTATCAAATAATTATGAAAAAGAAAGAAGCAGCCAGGTCTAATGGGCTAGCATATACAAGCAAGAATGTTCTTCTGCACTGAGCCAAGAAGTCCTGAACTAAAATGTTAATACTAAAGAGCACCTTAATTTTTCCTCTTATCCAGTACAACTGCAGGCAGACAAAGGCCCAGGGAGCGCTTGTTCCTCCCTCCTCTCATAACATTTAGTGACCATGCAGATCAGTTCGACAGGCTGATCTGAAAAGTTTGGGTTTGGAAGATGTTTTTCCTGCTG
>NW_010425769.1:11706-16682 GCF_000710305.1 Buceros rhinoceros silvestris | reverse complement strand
TGAACCAGCTGACTTTGTGCCACATGCTTGTGAGGTCCAGTGCAAGGGGAGAGTAGGGAATGCGCAGCCAGCAGTGGAAGAAGTCCTTCTCCCCACCAAAGCCTAGTTACACCAGGAGTAAAGCCCGACTGATAGAAAAGTGGGACAACTCAGGCTGGGGCATTTGAGAAGAAAATATTCTGCAGGAAACATTTACAATTTTACAGATAAAACCAAAAATAACAGACACTTGCTCACTGCTGCAAAGAAACCATGTTAGCGTAACCAAACGACTTCAGTGCCATGTTTCCAAAGCAATGCTATGACAACAGCGTTTTGCAGGGGACATACCCTAGTTTTAAGGCAGGGATGGACAGCTAGGCTGCTTGCCTTAACTCCTGAACAGCTCAGACGTCCACAAAGCATTTCCAGGTTGAAGGGGAGAGCTGTAACCTGGTTGACAACCACAGGAGGTATTTTGTCCCTTGTCACCCCAACCATCAGGTCAGGGTTCTAAATGCACTGGTCTCAGCTTACCTGGCAGCACGTATTTGCCCCTCATGGGCACGGCCATTCCTGTTGCACTAGCCTGGACACGTGATGTGCCTATGCCCGCTGCAGGAGGACATGCTATGGCTGCTTCAGCATAGCAAAATTTTAATGCATTCGACCTGGCAGAATGAACTTGAATACAGCGCTGCCTAACATCACGAGACTGCTCTGTTTTGACTCAGTCCCAGGTGCACTAAAACCAGATTTATGGCCCTGTGAAGCCACAGCTCATTCAAATCCCCATCTCAAAGCAGGCTGCAGGCAGGCACGTGTTGTTCAACAGTGGCTTTCAAACTGACTGATCAGAATATCTCACGTCAAGTAATGGTCCTCAGTGAAGATATTCCAGAGGAATATCTGGAGCCATCGGTATAGCCTTTGAGAGCCTGCTGCCCTTGCTTAGCTGATTTCTGAAAATACATTAGATCCTCCCTTTTTCTTCCACATCCCTCTGGAAGTGGAACTTAATGCTGTGCTGCTGTCAAAGCCGAGAGAATCTGTGGCAACAAACACCACAAATATATCCTTTGTACACAAAGCTTTTTATCTCCTTGTCACCTTCTTGCTGCATGTCATCCTAAAATCCAAACCAGAGGTGGCACAGACTCATTGAAATGTAATTGCTCCTTGTCTGAAGAGGACCTGCTCCTCCTCTGAAGAGCTGGTTTGCTGAGGACAGCAGTGAAAGCAGCCTTCACAATTTTGATCATCCCACAATCAGCTGAGGAGGGAATCAGAAAGTTAACAGGGCACTGAGGTAAAGGTCTGTGTCTCCAGGACACATGCATTTGCTCCTGACCGCAGCCATCCCATCTGAAGAGGCTAGGCTGTCTCTCCAGCAAACTCACACAATTTCTCTAACACATTTCTGCTAAAATGAGCTGTGCTGGTGTACACCTGCTGCTAGAGTTGTTTATAGTAACCCACCTCATTTTGATTTAAATGGATTAGAGAATAATCATAGAAAAAGCCTAGTTGGCAGTTCTGAAAAAATTAGTAACAGGGATTAGTAATGTCTTTAAGTGATACGTAACAGTACTGATAGTCCTTCACAGTGGAAACAGACAACGGTCACTGTACTTACCCTCGAGATAAGAGAAATTTGCTTCCAGTCTGAGTAAATTGTCAGCGTTCCACTCTAGAGAAGTAGAATAGTTACCTAGTGTCGAGATTCTGCTTCTAACAAGGCATCCTGTCAGCAGAGATTTCCTGATGTTGACAGAAAGCAGACCACAAGCAAAAAAAAAAAAGACAAACTGGGTATCTTTAGGAGTCAAGTAAAAAAATGTGGTAGCATTGGACATTTCTCTGAGACTGCACCAAGAGATTATCTCTGTGTGTCACAAAGAATGCCCATGTAAACACAGAAACAGACTGAAGCATGGATAACCTTGTCACAGCTACTGAAAGAAATCCTGGCCCAAAAGCAGCTGGTAGAAAACTGCCCTCCAGCTCAGGTAGTATCAATGTCAGCTCAGGCGTGACAGCAGCTCTCACTCCAATAGCACCAGACTACTTCTTGGCTAATCTGATCTCTGTCCAGCTTCTGGGACAAGAAGATTCAGTGGATTTCTCCTAAAGTTAAACACTTTGGATATAGTAATGCCTTGGCTAAACCTACACTGTGACTATAAGCCAGATTTTACAGGACAGGCTTGGAATTTCATGGGGCAGGACCCTAGCACTGTTGACAGAGTACTGAACTGGAAAACAACATACTTAACATTAGTGTACAAACCTTGAACTTTTCCTCCAAAGAGCGATTTCCAGTAGTAATCTAAGGGTAAACGTGTAGTAGGTGAATCTCCATAAGCCAGAAATTTGGGGGGGGTTTACCCACACAAGGAGGCAAATGGAAAAAGATTTGTTCAAAGTTCAAATCCCACGGTCTCTAAAGGAGGAAAGTGCTGGATCAGAAACAGGCCAAAAAGACTGCCTCAGCAGGAGACAGGAGGAGGATCAACAAGTGAAATTGCTCTTTGACAATGAGTATTGCTGAGATCGAAAGCACAAAGTACTGGCTGACAAAAAGAATAATGAGGATTAGTCACATGTGTTTTAGATACAAGATGATATAGCAGACTGATTTATCCCAGCTGAACAGTAAAATACCCTCGTAAAGGGTATTTCCTTATAAACATGGCCAAACAGCCCCCTCCGGGCTGCAGAAATGCTACATGCAAACATTTGGTGGAAAGTTTTCTTCTAGTACAAGTAATGTAACTACTACCCTCCCAAAAGTTCAGTAAAAATCTCTGTATTAACAATGGAAATACGAACTGTGTTACATAAGTTAATACAACAAAAGCTGTTCTAGGTGACTGCATATATACAGGTGTCCGAGAAGACTTCAGAAGTTCCTTCCCCCAACACGGTGACAGAAACAGGAGGCAATACTGAGTTTGCAGCCTGGTCAGTAGCCAGTGCCAAGAGCTTTCCAAGATCCTCAGTTTCATGTGCTGAAGGGACACAAGGCACAGCATTTATTGTTGCTGAAATTAGCTTCCGTGTGTCAGGGACTACTAAGAGTGATCACAAACCAGAGGGGTTTTCTCCAGTCAAGGGAAAGAAATACCATACTAAGTATTTCAGCAACTCTCCACAGGGAGAATTTATTGTCTCAGAATAATGAATATAAATAAAAAATGAAATGACTCAGTTGATAAATGCCAGGTACAATTTCCAGCAAAAAAAAATTTTTAAAACCTCAGAATAAAACCTGCTCCTGTGGAGCCTTGCCAGCCTCTGTGAAATACGCTGATTTTGAACACCTCACAAGGCTACCACCTCACCTGCTGTGACTGTGGTCTTTTAGCTAACATGTTTGACTTCAGTTTCAGGTCAAAAAATATTTCCTTTGCAAACATGGCCAAGTCAAAGTCCACAGACTTCTCAACTCTCACTTTGTGCGAATGCTGTGAGACTTCTTTCCTACATTGTTTTCCGACTTGGTAAATTTTGGGGGGCATCGTCTCTATCTCTGGCTCTGTGGGGGTGCACTGTGCCTTGAACAACCAGGTCCCACAACTGGTGGTCCCTTGAATCACGGTAAAAAAAATTATAGCTCAGAGGTAGAAACACTTTTTTCCCTCTTGTGGGTAGCTATTGCAAAGCTACAATTAACCTCAATTAATAGGAAGGGTAAACTTTGTACAAGGAGTGTGCTGTTCAGATGTTCTTAATGAGAACAGGACTTGGCACTGTTTAATCTGTCTGTGACAGGGAGCTCTGCTGGGGTGAAAATTAAAGTGGCTAAAGCTTAATCCAAGAGGAAAGTAGTCTTTCCCCCCACCCCACCCCCCACCCAAAAAGCAATTCTAATAAAAGCTACCTAGAAAAGTTAGAGAGTCTGTTTGGACTCTGAGTGCATCAACAGGCCTTAACTGCCCTAAACACATTCCCACAGTGACCCAGTTAAACTCCAGCTGAAGCCCCTAGTCCTTTTCCCAGCTGTGTAGGTAGGTCTGTGCTCAGCCCTGTCCCCTGCGGTGCCTGACTTGAGCGGACTTCCTGGATTCCTGACCTCCAGCCTGCCTTATCACCACACGTTTGTGTCATTTCTGACACAGTCATCACATTTCTGATGATCACTGGGCTGCACCCAGAATCTGTCAGTGTCACCAACCTCATCCAGCTACTGGAAAGCCAATTTTCTGCAAACCTTACCTTAGGCAGCAGGGTTACATTTAAAAATCTTTTCCATTCTTCTTGCAGTACCTTCCCCCTATTAAAATAAGAAATATTTGAAGTGCCAACTTACGCGCTACCTACAAGATTGGTGGCACCAACAAAAAAAAATTCACTAAAGATACAGAAAGAGGACAGTGATTGAATCCTTACAGAACCAGCCCCTTTGTAGTTTCCACTGGGTTAAGTTTTACGTTTTCAAGTAATGAAGTTTTCCTCACATCCCTTGAGATACAGTTTATAATCCATACCCAAGAACGACTTGTTATTGGCTCTCTCAGTGCTTTCACAGTTCTAGGAACCTCTTGTGGACTATGCAAAAAAAAAAATAGCACTCTATCATGCTCTTTGTATCAAGTGTATAACTACCAACAGACCAGTTCAGTCTTTATGCCGTCAATTCAGGCTGATAATAAATTTATTAATGAATTTTTAAATAATAGTGCTGTCCAAAGCAGAATATATGAGAAAACACATTGTAGAAAATACTACTTCCCTTAAAGCCAACAGATTTTAATTCGGACTTCTGAATTTTAGGGGTTTAACTGAAAACTTCCCTGTGCATCTGAAATTACCTTATTTGTATTTATATGCAACTTGGCTTTCAGTTGTGTACTTGTGAGGGGAGTTACACTGCATCCTCCAGACACACAGCTAGCTCTGCGAAGGAGGGAGGGCAACCATCACTACCTCATCAGACAGCTGTTGACCTGGGATGTCCTCATCTAACCTAAACAGGCAGGGTCAGCAGATCTGAG
>NW_010425769.1:0-11627 GCF_000710305.1 Buceros rhinoceros silvestris | reverse complement strand
AGCAGATCTGAGTAAGAGCTGGGGTAAAGTAAGAGTCTGAGTAAGACAAAGAGCTTCGAAACCAAGAGGATAAATTTGGCTGTCTTTATTTTGTCCCCTTAATTTTTTGTATTCCCAAGTTCTGGTTTTCTATCCAGTTTAGTCACTATAAACCAGTACTGCTGCTGACAGACAGAGTTCCATCACGCCCCCTTCCCACTTAATCCGGGCTACACACCCATCCCTGCTGAAAAAAATGCTTTCTACAGCCACAGCAATCCATACCTAGGTTGAAACTAATCACTTTTGTCAGGTTAGTTTTCAGTGCAGGCTTAAAGTGTATGTGAAACTATGGCCTCATTAATCAGTAAATTTTATCTAATTACCAGAAGTCACAAGGGATGACCCTGCTACTGTAACACTTCACAGCTTCCACTCCCAAACTTTATGGGTTGTGTTCTCCCCTTTCATCAAGCCCGTGACCCAAATACTAGCACATATGAACAAATTCCCGTCACCCTCGAGACCCAGTTTGTATCTGCAATGGTCCCTGGCTCATAAATTATTGTACTGCATAGCGCAAAGATCTTAATTGAAATTTCTCACCTGATTCTGCAGACTTTGCCTTACATGCACCTTATTCCACCTGGTGTCAGGAGGTAGAGGAAGATGTACTGTCGGGCTGGGAAGACTCCAACAAATCCTTCCTCCAAGCCCCTCTTGTAAAGCCTTTCCCTGACCCCCACACAGGCCACACAGCATCAGCCTAGGAGATGTCTTTGAAAATCTGTTCCATTCAGGATTTCAGAACATAGAACTGTTTCATTCCAGCTAAACCAGATAGTTTGGTCTGTGTTTCTGTGACAAGCTACTAATCTATCTTACGTATGACAAGCAGACATACTGGAGAGAAGAAAAGCTTTGCTTCTGGACTAATGCAGTAACACAGGGCTTTTATGAGCCCTTATCACTAACCCAACAGAGTGAGGTAAAAATAACACATTTTCTTCCAAAACAATTTACCACATCCATTTTTTTTTTCCTCCAAGAAAGCAATCAAACTGCTCTGAAAGGTTATAGATTATAACACCTATTTTAAATAGCTGAAACATTTTAACCTTCCCACTACCTACTTCCACGAGAAAGCCTCCATGATGTCCCTTGAGTTCCCCCTTTTGTGTGTTGTCTAGACTATCAGAACAGACTTGACAATTATTTTTATTGTATGACTTTGAAACCTAGACTCTTGTAGAATTTGATTGTTAGAAAAATTCTGCTCTGAAGAAGATTGGACAATGTGCGGCTTTAAAAAAAAAGTCATGAATTCCTCTATTGTTGGTTTGGTTTGCTTTCAAAGTTGATTTCTCAGTCCAGAAAAGCTAAAGCCATTAAATAGATTTTTAAATTGTGCCAAACACAGCAATATCTAATGGAAGATTTGCTTTTCCTATGCTTCCTCCTACACATAAGGAAGTACTGGAAATCCTCATGCAAGTAAAAAGGAATTTGACATTAAATCACTATTCCAACTGACAGCAAAGTGATCATCCCAAACCAACACTAAATAAAATTTGTAGTCAGCAATTCCCCAAGCTGATTAAAAAGAGCCACACCAGAGCTGCATGGTCTGCTAGCCACTCAGTTAAAAATTCTGACGTACTTTTTTCATTTTCTCTCATTACTCCTATAGGCAGGATACATTGCATACTGCTCTGAGGAATTAGGTGTAATAAATATTCATGAAGAACTGTTGCTGTATTCATGGCCACAATACTACAGTCTTTACTGAAGAAGTGTCCTCACCGCGCCTCTCAACCAGACAGGAGAGGCAGGCGGGCTTACATGACGTAATACATTTTTGTATTAAAAATAAGGTTGCTTTAGGTGTGGTTTCTGCTAAGTACCTTTATATTAAAGTATTTTTTGTTCTGTTCTGACCTCCTCCATAATTCAACCTTCTGGACTATTTCTCTGAACTGTTCTACAGCTGGAAATGATAAAAAAACCCCCTTGTTAGCGGTAAGTGTTAAATGGAGCAGAGATTCCCGCTAATGGATTATTGATTGTACTTGAGCACTCTATTGAGTAGCACATGCAAAATGCCCTTCTCCCCTTTAGGTTTAAGAATCTAAAATATTAAAAATATTAACATTACATGCTAATAATTTTCATGCAGGCAACTATTAAGCTGGGATGTACATCTCTGCTGTGAGAGGAGGCAGTATCTATTTTTTAACCACCGTTTTTATAGAGTATTAATCAAACTCACAGAATCCCTTTATTAAAAAAAAAAAATCAGTATAAATGTTCTTCCTTATTCTGCCACGACCACAAGCTTGTCTGGCTGAAACTCTTCTCATAAAATAATTTTCAACTTCCCTGTATCTTTTAAGCTGGCAATTTAAACAAAGCAAGAGTGAAAGCATTAGCAGACGAGAAGGGTAATTTTATTTCATGTACATTGTCCTAGAAATCTCTGTTCAGTTTTGTAGGTTGTATGCTGACGTGCAACTTAAAACTAAGGTTCAGAACCCAAAGCCCTTTCCATCTACAATCTGGGATGCATTACATAGATTTGGAGTTAAGGCTAATTGCTGCTAGATGACACTTGGCTAAATAATACTGTATTACTTTCACTATAGCTGGAGTAATAAATGCCAGTATTTTAGTTGTACTTTATAAAATAAAGTAATTTCTCAAAGAACTTGTGAAACAGGCTGGTCAGA
Organism: Buceros rhinoceros silvestris; assembly: GCF_000710305.1. Lineage (NCBI taxonomy): Eukaryota > Metazoa > Chordata > Aves > Bucerotiformes > Bucerotidae > Buceros > Buceros rhinoceros. Next base: position 8,922 of record NW_010425769.1, on the reverse strand, counting down.
AAAAGTCACCTTCATATAAAATCCTGTTGGGGAGAAAGAATCAAGCGAGAGACCGTATAAATAGAAAAATTTTTCCACAAAGTTTGCAATGAGGCTAAAATGGTTAAAGTCACGCCAGGTTTGCATCTGCACACCGCTGTCACACGGCGTTAATCCAGGCTTTCATTCTGACCCAGACAGCTCTCTGGAACACTTACAGGAGAACACATGCTTCTAATTACCAATTTTCTCTGTGCAGGCAGCTCTTAAGACCTACATTTCCCAAATTTTTGAAATCTAATTCCCCGGTAAAACACACCCAGCCATCTCTCCTGCAGTGCCACAAGGAAAGATGAAGTCACGAAAGGCCTGTCCACCGACAGGTACACGTTGGCCCTCTATACCCGCCAGCACCTTCTTTGCAGATACCACATTTTGGAAGTAACCGCAGTTATTTTGACAGGATGCTTTCTTACAGGGAGAAGAGAAGTTAACTTCTGACATTGAAGGTGTCACTGACATGCTCCTTGGAAGTGTGGTGACCTCTGTCACAAAAGGAATGCGTGGCAGCTTCTGTCACAGTATACATACAGCACAAGGTTCACACAGCATCTCCTTCCCTAACTCATTCTCTGAAGGACTTGAACTCTTCTTGCCCACAGACCACTCTAAACCAACAGGAAGCTTTTGCCTTCCAAAGTTTCTGGAAGTTCGTGGCTTTCCGTTTTTGAAGAGATGTACCTAGTCGTTAGGTATCACCACAGATAATGGACGGGTCTAGTCTTCCACACAACTGTGCGCTGACTCCCTCTAACCTCCTGTTCATTCAGAGCAGGAAATTCCTAACAGTTTCAGACCCATAATACTGTCATTTGCTTTGGGGTAGGATGATTTTGGTCTGTGTCCTTTTTAGTCAGGGATAAAAAGTTCAGCATTCCATCTTGCCTACAAAATAAATTGCTTATTGCTGGACACACAGAAGCAGAGCTTGTGGGGATGCTCCCATAAACTATAGCTGTCCAGAGGATTCTCACGAGGAAAAAGGATTCTAAGGATAGAAACTCTTCTTTGGTCCTGATTTTCCCTCCACAGTGGAAAAGGCCAGCCACAAAAGAACACAAAGACTAAGTTTAGTCACAGGTATGACAGAAGAAAAGCAGTATTTTAAACACACAGCTTGCCAAAGGCTTAACATTCACTTATGGTGGACTGAAAAAGAGATGACTGAAAAGTAAAGCTTACAACAGAAAGAACATCTCTAAATCAAGAAGATGACTGTGAAAACCCGAAAAAAATAATCAAGATTGCTTACACATTAATCACTTACAGCAGATATACTCAGGAAGCTATAAGCTCATCTTCAGAAAACTTGGGAAGAATGTCAGAGCTTTTACTTCAGCAGTGTGTTATTTGCCTAAAACCCAAGGCTGCAGTTTCCTACCACCCATTTCTCAATACTACCGCTCCAAGAAAAGTCTAAATAGCGATTCAGTTCCTACTCCTTTCCTCTTCCCAGCCCTTTCTTTTTCCAACGTAAAAATCAGTATAACCTTTATTTTCTCCTGATGCTCTCATATTTATCAATTTGGCAGCCCCAAAATCAATTGTTTATCAGGTGACATCTACCACAACCACATTAATATCCTTGCATTCATATTCGGTGACCCACAATCCCAGTTACTGAAGCAAGCAAGGGACTGACTGGCAATTTAAATCAGATTAACAACTGAAAGATATGTATGGTCAAACTGAAGAAGCAGAGATAAATAGAAAAACGATTAGCCAAGATAGATTAAAATAGTATTATGCAGCCATTAAGCACTGAAAAAAAGAGTGTAAAGCGCTAATGAAGTTTCCAAGCAATGTTACATACCCACTGAAATCAGAGAGAGGACAGAGCTTCACCACTATCAACAATTTACTTTAGACATGACTATCATCTTTGGGGTATCTATTCCTAAGTTGCACTCTGGAGTTATTTTACCTGTAAGGTAAATTAGGGTAAGGATTGTTACAGTGCAGTATTCTTGAAGAACTTAAGGCAATACTTCTTTCTCTTAAGTTAGTATTACTATATATAAACATTCCTTCTGCAATCTCTCTCTCTCTCTCTTTGCATTTACTCGTGTATTTACATATCGAGTTCCATTTTTAAAGTTTTCAATAAAAAAATTTGTAAACTCACTCATTTGAAGGACTTGTCTGGGGGAAGGGTGAAAGTATCTTATCTTTCCCTTTGCCTTCTGACCACATTCAGGCATCAGCATTATTCACACGGATATGGCAAGGCAGATTTGGCTAGCAAAAGAATTCCACTATCAGTGAAACACCACAAAGACTACATCTTACAAAGACCGCAGATGGAGAATTTCCCCCTTGTAACATACAGTGGGTTTCTCCAGTGGTTTATTGGGCTCCTTCTTAGAATCTATTTTTCATGGATTTGTAATACTGTGAAAAGTTATTTTACAGTTTTAAGTTTAATGACTAATCCTTATTTTCAGCTATTTTAAATAGCTTAAAGCCTTCATGAACAGTGTTTACGATTCATAGCTTTAGTTTGTTGTTGAATATGTCCCAGCCTCGTTTTTCCTCAGCCATGCTTTACATATTTCACACCTTTACTCGCTCTTCCTAAGAGGTTAATTACTGATCATCTCTGAAACCACATCCATCTCTTTACAACATACTGATAATGATATATCCAGTCTTCGCTACAACAAGTGGTCTCAAAATTAGTTTAAGGCAGTCACTGCCAGCTGCTGTTTAAAGAGGTGTCCCCACAGATGCTCCCTAACTATACTGTCCTTTCCTTTGCCCTGAGCAAAGACATTTCTCATGTGCTCTCCACTTTCTCCCTCAGCTGTTACAATTTTGCAAGTCTTCCCTTGTACTGAACGACTCATTTTTTCCTAGGGCACATCAGTTCATATTTTTCCTCTCCACTTAGTTACATTCAATTTCCTGTTCCCGAGATTTTCAGATTATGCTGTATTATCTCTTGCCACTCGGTGTTTGTAACACCTAACTTAAGATCATCTGCAAATGCTGTTAATATTCTTATTACAGCCTCTCTGAAATCATTGATCTGAGACATTCATCAAAACAGATGAGTTGTTTTCTTCTATACAAGAATAAATTAAACTAAATGCCAAACTTAGAGTAAAGGTAGAGTCAAACAAGAGTCACTGAAGAACAAAATATGTACATTACAAGCTCTCCCAAAAGAAAAAAAGTAACACATTTTAGAACAAGAGCAGATGCTCAATGAGAAGAGGGACCCTTAGGCAGGATTAGTTCTGCCATTTCCAGAACAACATGAAGTGGGAGTGTAAGGACAGAACAAGTTGACTACATTCCTTTCATTAGCCAAACATGTTTCCTGGTCCTATCGCGCCAATAATCCTACGACTCAATTGGAAAGTAAAACTCCGCAGTCATTACACACCCCACAGCCCCGCAGATGAATGGTTGGGGAAAGGACCTTTACTGAAGAACGAGGTAGAGGCTGAAGCTATTCACAATGACGCTCCTGACGTTAACAGATTGCTTCAGTTGTGTGTTGCCCAGACATTCTCAGAAATTTACAGCTGGCAATTTCCTCTGAATGCCTCAATCCATTCACTTCAGCCTCACTCAACACTTGCCTTGCCTTCTCCTTTCCTTTGCCTTCTTTCCCTTAGTTGAAGTTTTTACCCTTCCCTGGTCTTTCTGTTTACTAATCCTACTTCATCCAGCAAAGAAATTATAACACTAACTTGAAGTTTTTCTCTGACTTGTATGACTCCTGCTTTCAGAACACCAGCTTTCCTGGGTGTACACCATCTGATGCTAGCCCACCGCCCAAGAATATAGTCCTGCTTCTGAAAAGCCTCAGGGACCAACTTCACTAAAGATGATCTTCTGCAAAGCTGAAGAAAACATACAGGAAGGGTGTTCAAAAACCCCAAAAGCACTCAATAGTAAAAAAAATGATATTATGCAGGGTTCTTTCCATAAACTGCCATTTTCCTTTTGCAAAGCTGGCCTGGCAGTGTTAGGTTAATGGTTGGACTTGATGATCTCCATACCAAAACAATTCTTTAAGTTATGTACACTAATACAGAACTTCGTTTTTTCAAACCACTCAGTCTGGAAGGGACCTTCGGACGTGTCCTGCCCAACCTCCTACTCAAGGTAGGATCAACACCGATTCCAGACCAAGATGCTCATGACATTGTGGTTAATTAAGTTCACAATGAAAAATAGCCTCCTCATGACCAGAAGGAGAGCGTACTTCAATCTACACCTGTCATCTCTTGTTGTCCTACCACGCTCTCAATAATGCTCACTCTTGCTTGCGAGCTCAACTGTAGGCATACTGGGGGCTGCTAGTAAGTCTCTCCTCACCCATCTCTTTTGAAGGTCAGAGGAGCCCAGCTCCCTCAGTCCATCTCGTCACAACCAGCCTTGCACAGAGTTTTCAACATCCTTCCTGTACTGATGGACCAAAACCCAGCCATAGTTTTCCAGAAACAGCTAATGAGTGCCAAGTAGAGAGGAATAATCACCTCACCTATCTACCGGTTTTGCTCCTGTGGATACAGCCTAGCATGCAGTTAGCTTTCAGTACTACCAGCGCACACTGCGGACCTGAAACCCAAGCGAATCTTCCTACTGATTTCAGCAAGGCCTAAATACCAGACTGAATATCTAACAAAGGAGTCAACAGACAGGGAACAGTGGTAACAAAGCAGCAAGCATAAGCTTGCAACAACTACTACTAGTACAGGTCAGAAAAGTTGAGATCCAGATATACTCACCCTGTTAAAATAGCTGCTTTTTTACATGACTGCCCTGCATGTGAGAACCAGCCTTTTCCCAGCTCCTTACAGAAGAGAGACTAGACAAGTATTCTATTTTCTCATGCTACAGAATGTTCAGCCACAGCTTGCATAAAGATAGGAGGCACAATTCTAAAAAAGATTAAAGTATGCTATTTGAGATAAGCAGAGCCAGTGATACTGCTTCCTACTACAGGACAGCCAGGAACTAACCCCCTACTTGAGCACGGGGTTTAGCTAACAAGCCTGCAAAACTAAGCCCTGATGTGTTTGTTACTATCGGAATTTATTAAAACCACATTTCATTCGGGGCCATTACAGACACCTAATGAAAATGTGAAAAGCTGCATCTGCTCTTCTGTCTCAAAGGGAAATAGTTAACATTCAGCTTAACAAATTAGTTTCAAGAATTTAAACTCTCTTCTTCTGCACGCAAAAACCCAACCAAAAACACCAAAGAAGATGAAAATAAACAAAGTGAATGTTCAGCACAAGCCAAAGAAGTTAAAAAGAAACTGAGTTTCTGGTCACTTACATCAGCTTGTTTTGCACACCAGGGCTAGCTAGAACATCAAAACACACATGGAGAAACTGTTTTTTCTAAGTGTTAGAGTTACAGCCCTGTTTTTAACCCATCAGCAGCTGCTGTATCTCTCTACCCTCTTTGATCCGCTTTCAAATGCAATCCCATCAACTACAATGCTATTGTCAACTGTAAGTCACACCGCAAAAACTATAAATTTGTTAATTCTTGCACAAGCCCGCACACCAGAGCAAGATAAACAAGGCACGTTGAAGCACCATCGTGACAGAGACATTGCAGGATGCAGTTACTTTTATACACAACAAAAAACAGTGAGTGGTCGCATTCCAGCTTTTCAAATCCTTAAATGCTGCTAAATTTTTCCCAAGACATTTGACTTATGAATTAAGTACAGAAAAAAACCCCAAACAAACAGCCCTCCGCTGTGACTGCTTTAAGACAACTAAGAAAAAGTCTCAAAGTTACAGATTCCATTTATAAAGAGCAGAATAACTCACAATTTGTGAGCTTTACAGACGACAGAGACATCATATCAACATGGGTCACAAAGCTTCTACAGAGCCCTTGAAGGCAAGCTCAGAGGAAACACCACTTTCAATCACAGCTCCTCCTGCCTCCCACCTCCCCGGCTGACCTGCGACTCCCCTGGTGGCACAGCTATTTCTCCAGCACTACATCATACAGGACCTAATTTGGTATCACATGGCCCTGCATCTCCTCAGCTTCTGCCTAAAACATGCATGTGTATTTGAATTATTTCCCCAGCCTTCCCCGAATCGTATGGGAAGAAACAATACGACGCAAACCCACAAAATGAAGATGGAGGAACTGGAATCCCCACAGCACTTCTAGAACTTGTAAGGCCGAGGAGAACCATAGTAATGAGGACAGTGTAAATACGTGTAATTGTAGTTTATTTATTGATATTATGACTTGCATACTACTAAAAACTTTTTGGCAATTACTAGAGAAGACCAACCTTAAACTGCTACATTTCACAGAAGGAATCGATTTAAAAAATCATGGAAATACGGGAAAAGTACAGTCTTTAGGCCAATCCAGTAGTTCCACAGCCCAACAGACACTGTAAAGGCAGCAAGCTATCAGGAAGACTGCAACCAAGTTTCCTTTTTGTGACTTGATACCAACAGGAGTGTCCCTGATTGTGGAATTCCTCGCTGCTAGGATACAAACTTCACACCAGTGGTAATTTAGCAGTGAGCTTTATGTATTGTCAGTTGAAGTTTTCTGCACGATCATGCCCCATGTCCTATGCTATTAGGGAAGGCAACCATATTCTAGCCAATTTTCCCTGTAGAAAAGGGGCCTGGTGTTTCTAGGCTAAACTTTGATTTATTGATTTAGTTTTGACAGATTCCCTCTCAGTGAAGAAGTACCTGTTCAAACAGGAACCACATCACAGCATCACTCAATATCCACTATTATCCGGTATCTCCTGTTTTGGACAGCGATCTCAAAAGTAGCCTCAGCTGAAGAAACAAATGCACTGGAGAAAAACAGCCTCCTGAGAGGGTGTCATTCTTCAGTTCAGTTCTGGTCTCCGGCACGTCATCATTTCACATCGTATTGTGGAACTAGTAGCTTGGCTCATTTAACACACCAGAGCAAGCTCCCAGCATTAATGGTATAAACCTGTTGATGGACTCTTGGTTGAATGAGTTAGCTCCCACTTAGACTTGCCAACAACTTACACGCTTTGGTAGAAATTAATTGATTTTTAAAGAAGCACAAAGCTTTAATTAAATGAAACTTTAAGATATTGCAAGCAAGTACTCAAAATGTTGTACATATAGCGATCATCTATAATGCAATGAAAATTAAGTTCTAGAGAATAAATTGTTCCAATAAGGTTACCAGCGTTCCGTGATAAAACATCAACGTTCATGCAAAAAACCTGAGAAAAAGCTTTAAGCTCGTGCTGTAATTATCCCTCAACTTGAAAAAACAAATACTGAAATGCTTTTGTCAACAACAAAAAGCCTTACAGGATAACAAGTAGAAAAAGAAAACAAGGAAGATTTAGACAGCTTGAACAACTAATCATTCTAACATTATTGAACACTTTATGTTGGCATTCATCACTTAGAGCATGATCCCAAAGCCTTTTTCCAGATTATTTCCCCCCAATGGAGTCTCACCCTGTCCATTACTATCCCAAACATGTCCCAGCAGAGTATTCCTTTCTATACTCACTGCATTCAGTTCTGCTATGGATTTTTAACAGAGCTATGGAGAACTTATCCTAGCAGGTTCAAACAAAAGCTTCTTAGAGCCTCTAGATGAAAAACAAACAGTAATTGAGAGGCTTATATTTCACAGGCTCAGACAACTACCAGGGCCAACCACTTGAAACCATATTTGATAAAGAAATTAAACATGCTGATACAGGGTCATAGGTGTTACTTTCCCTCTCCATTTTCCAATTAATTTTTGTAATTTCTATTTTAAATAACTCCACAAGCAGGAATCAAAGGGCTTTTTTTTGTTAATTACCTTTTTTCTATTAACTTTTGTGAGTTCCATTTTATTTTACAAGTTGCTACAGTTTATAGTGTAAGGAAGCAGTCTGGCACACACGACTGGTACAAAACTCACCTCTATACATCCCTCTGACTACTCTGGACTAGTCTATGGGACTGCTAAGGAGAACTCAGGCCTTTTCCAGAAAATCAGTACTAGAATTTCCACATCTTTGCTGTTCTTCCGTTTTGAAAAAACAAACAAAACCCCTGTAGTCCCTAAAATCCTGCAAAAGCAAACGTTTTGCCCAGTTTCCCAAAGACCACTGCAGGCTCAGTTTTTCAGCTCAGGAAAGAGATTAAGGCAACATAAAAAGCCTCTGGTTTTGTGAGCAAATCCACCATTTGTGAAAGGACAGACTTCTTTGTAAAGTCTCAAGCTGAACACATACAAGACAGCACGTATTTTTTTCTTTTGAACTGTGCAAAAGGGCTTTAGCCTAAAATTCCCTCCCATAGACCTGGCTGTAGCACAGATGACCACCACCTCACACTGCTACAGAGCCACTTTCCTTTGGATACCACCAAGACGACATGGCATTCTACAAATCTAGAGTATCACTTCCACAACAGGTTTCACTAACAGTGTATTGCTGTCCCAAAATCATAACCAAAGGCAAAGCTTTGCTTCAGACTTGAAAACTGCCAAGCTTGTTGCTAGAACTTTTAAATACTTCATAATATTGCCTTTCTCATAGAAATTAGCCACTTTCAAGTTTTCCATAGCTATTAATTTTTCAAACAGGGGAGATATGGTTTTAAAGAAACGCATACACAGCTACTGAGTACCTTCGCTGTGGAAGTTTTCCATGTCATAGCTGGTAAGCACATTCTCCTGCTCCTTCAGGTAGTGATGAAACAACCAACCATAGCCTATTGAGTTTGCAGCACTACTAAAAAGCCACTCTCTGCCCTCAGCTCACCCCTGTTCCCATCCGGTAGATAGATGAACATTCCTCGCAGGGTCCAAGGTTTCTCCTACTTGCAGACAAACCAACCTGGCCTGAACCACACCTTGCAAGGCAGCTCCCAGACC
>NW_010425768.1:0-203 GCF_000710305.1 Buceros rhinoceros silvestris | reverse complement strand
TGGTGCTGCTGGCGTGTGCATGTGGGTAATGTGTGTGTGTGTGCGTGTGCGTGCGTGTGCCGCTCCCATCCCCCAGTGCCTTCCAGTGATGCTCCGGCTCCCCGCTCTGCCGGAGCCCGCCTGGCCCCCCCCCCATACAGCCCTGACCCGGCTCTCCCTCGCCACTGCCTCCAATGCCCTGGCGGGGTTCACCCGCGGGTCGG
>NW_010425767.1:44254-45541 GCF_000710305.1 Buceros rhinoceros silvestris | reverse complement strand
GTATATCGGTCCCTCGACCCTTAACAACACTATATTAAAAAGTAAAGAAACATTCTCAAGTGTAATAACAAAGGCATAAAAACAGAGCTAATCAAGGTTGTAACCAACAAATAGTTTTAAACATTTCCCCCAAAATTATTTAACACTCCAATGCAGCAGAAAACCAGACATTGGTTATTTTAAAAGCACTGCTTTTAACAAATTCTTACTACATGTTTTTTCCCCTTTAAGAAAAAATGGTGAGTTATTTATTCTTGAAATGTCCAAAAAGACACCGTAAGAAGCAAGAGCTACATCACATCTGCTGTGAAGAATAAGCAGACAGAGCTGTTATTGTCTTCTAATATAAACAGTAGTTTAAAATAAAAATTGGAAGATCTTACGATAACACCTTTATCTTGTTTCACTACTAAAGGAGCAAGACGAAGCACGCAACTTTCTCACCCTATTGCTCTGAAGCTTTCACACAGATAGCAACGGTGATTACAATCATTTCTCCTCGCCCAGCACAGCCCTATTCCCTTATCAGGCTCCCCATCCCACACCAGTGGCATACAGAACAGCAAAAAAATCTGCTGAATATCTTGATGTAACCACCACAAAAATGAAAGTTACACTGTATAAAACCTTGAAAAGTCATCTTAGAAATACTCCAGATACAGGATATATCCATATCTTTATCTAGCTGTGTATGTATGTATTTATATATATGGACGGATATGGAGATATATATACACACATCTACAAATCTATGTATTAGTCATACATTTAGGAGTTACAAACAATCGTTCTGCAGGACTGAAAAACCCATCAAAAGTTCATAGGGCAAATCTCGCAGCGATGAAGTCAGTCAAGCTCATCTGTTTCCATCCCTCCGTGGCAGCAATCATGCTGTGCAACATTTGCACAGGAAGATTTAAGAACAAGTCACACAATGCCTTGCATGAGCTAAAATCCTAACTCCCCCAAAACAACTGTTCATAATATAGGGAAGTCCAAGCAATGAGTAACAGTTTTTCCTGTAAGAATCAAAGCTGAACAGAAGCTTAAAAAGGCATTTTATAAAAGTTCAGGGAAGAACTCCCATCACATGAAAAACCACCACAAGATCGCTTTACCTTATAATAAACGGGACAAACGGCGCCATGCTGAGGGCTGAGGAAGAGCCATCCATTGGCGATGGATACAGCCTTCCCAGGATTAAGAGCAAAAGGAACAGGCTTGGATGGATTGTCAACTCTTCAGCTTCACTAAATAAAAAAGCAGTAAGAAGCATTTGGTGAAAAA
>NW_010425767.1:39225-44170 GCF_000710305.1 Buceros rhinoceros silvestris | reverse complement strand
TTCCTGCTGGTCTTGGGACTCTTCCCCACACAATACCCTTCCGCATTTCTGGTTGGAGAAGGTACGCTGGGCTCATCACTGCAAGGAGCGCAAACCCTGCTGGGATCAAACATGGCATCCATCACCCAGCTCTCCTGCAGCACTCCTGGGGACCCCTTTAGGCTGTGCTGCCTTCACCTGCCTACATTATCCCAAGCCTCCTTTATTCCCAATAATGGTGAGCAGCCTTGGCTTTTAAATAACATTAAAAGCCAGCACCGATAATGTTTCTTTAGGAAATGAAAATGCCGAGTTACAAAAAGATGTTTTTTTAAAAAAAAGTCTGTTTCTCAGTTTGGAAGTATCAGCAGGCTTTAGTAATGAATAGTTCTTGTCACTGACACCCAGTGGCTACTGTTCGCACTGTAAAAACAATCAGAAATCCAAGGCAAAATCAACACTTGTTGATTAAGTTCATGATTAATAATGAGATACAAGCCTTTATTTGCATTGAAAAAAGCTTCCAAGGCCGATATTTCATGCAGCAACTTTCAATCTTTTTCAATTTAAAGACTTGCCAGTCTTCCCCAGGGATGACACTGTCATCTTTTGAAGTGTCAGGTAAAGCAGGCTGCTGTGGGGAACCCATACACCCTCTTTTCTCAGAGCAAAGACTGCAAAACATGCAGTGACCGGTGAAACTCCTGCTCCCAAGTCTCCACCTCAGGCCCATTAAACTGACAGACAGCTGAACCTCACCCTTAAGTCAGCTGCTGAACTTCCACAGTTTACAGCACGGCATTTTTAAGGAAAAACAAAGTCGGCACTGGTTTACTTTAAAAGTTCATGAACCTGGGGGTAACAGCATCAGCGTCATCCCAAACGGTATTATCTGCATGTAAGGACTCCATTTGCGGAGCCCTTACAGAGATCAAGGACCTTGCCCAGAGTCAGTGTGTCCCAGGCTGGGAAGTGTTCATCGGGCTTACAGGAGGCCTATGACACTGTATCACCTGAACACGTTAGGAAGTGCCACTGGCAAACATAAGACCATCCAACACCCTGGTTCTGTCTGAAAAATAGACATTCTGCAACACCTGATCCTAGGAATGCAGCAGCTAGAGGCACGTACTCCAGAGACTGAGTGCAATGGGCACAGATAGGGACAAAGCCTCAGCAAAAGACACCGGTAGAATTGTATTGTTTCAAGAAGCACTGATGAAGACAACAGCATTAGGGTTTACGTGACACAAAGCAGTTTAACCTTTCCATTGCACTTTGTATTTCAAAGCTCTCTCAGACACTGACTTACCTGTTCAAAGTATTGGTTACAGCCTCCAACTGCTTGAGCAGAAAAGGATAAAGACTTGGAAACCGAGAGAAAAACTCCCTTCCCGTCATTCTGCAGAAGGGAAGGAAGAAAAGTTACCATTAGCATCCTGTGGGAATTAGCTGCACTCCAAACACCAGTTTACCTGTTGGATTTCTGATGCTGCAGTGAAGTCGGAGCACCAGAAAAACCCTGCTCACATGATGAGCTCCCTTCAAACAGGGCACAACACTTTCCTTAAAAAAACAACACAGTGGAGTTTACACAAGTTAAGTAACTCTGTCTGTATATGCACATACCAACACTGTCAGCTACGCTGTGGTCAGGCCTTTTGGGGAAAAAAGGATCTCAGCCCCTTAATGATCCTAAACAAATTATACAGCAGCTTAAGTTCTGGCACCATTTTAACGGCAGTCCGGTTGAACAGGAAGACCACGTGCTTTAGCACAGCTCGTGCACTGAACAGCTAATACACCACAGTTAACAGACATCTACTAACAGACATCTACTAACAGACACCCGTATCTTACTGACGCCAAAAAGCATCTCAGAACAGTAACTCACAGAAGACCTGTAAAACACAGCAGCAGAAGCGTCTGATTTCCATTTCCCCTCTTCACACAGCACCACTTCCAGCACGTGGTGGCAGTTCCACGTGTTCGCTTGTGTAGACGGAGCTTTCAAAATAGAACCATGTACCCATAGCTACTGAACTCACCCCTAGTCAGAATTAGTAAGGCAGCATAGTTCAAGCCATAACAGCAAACCAATCCAAGCTGAACGGGATAAGTAGAAATCTTCTGTATTTGTTTGTTTTTATAATTCTGTGATCTGATAAAGGAAGGCTTCATGGTTTATAGGAAACCATTTAGCATCATCTAAGCAAGAACCACTTAAATGTTACAGTGGGGAGGTTCTAATTAGACGTACACGCTACACAGATAGTTAAATAAATACAAAGCCATCCACGAAGAAGAAAGCCAACTGCAGAGTTTGCTAGCCACATGACCAAGATAACTAAGTACATGGTAGCATGTCTCCAACACAAAGCTTCCAATGAGCAGACAGATCCAGGTCTAGAAAAACAACATGATGAGATGGTAAGACTGAATGTGCATAAAAATAAGCACACACATACAGAAAAAAAACCACGCAAGAGTAAATCAGCACATGGCGAGCACCAGCACAGCTTCTTGCAGTGCTCAGCTAACATAACATGCCTTAGCCACAGGCCACAGAATAAACCCAGCAAAACCAGACCGCTGGATGGAAATAAATGGCATGGGAAGCTGTCTCTAGGCACGTAAGAACAGGACAAAGAATTGCTGTACTAAAAGCATGACCAAGGATTCTGCAGTAGCTGTTATATCTATAAAAAAAGTATTTCAGTTATAAAGTTTAGATGGAAGCATTCAAACTGTGAATGAGTATGAACTGAACTGAAGCACTAGCGAGGACAGTTTAAAAACAGAGATACTGATAATCACTGGTTATTTAAGCCCATATAATTGCTTCTAACAGCTTCTGCAAAACAACTTCAATTTTTTGCATGTGCATTATGTTGCACTGAAGATGCGAAGTCAGAGACAGCACAAAATCAAGATCTAAGGAAGTATATCAGGTCAAACACCCCATCTCACTGAGTTTTCATATGGAAAACATTAAGAACTCGTTATTAAAAAAAAATCAGTTTGAAAATGCTGTGACGCCTCCAGCTCTTATGCCACAGAGCGCATCAAACCGAAGCAGAACTGGGGTTAAGTTTCCTGTGGAACGGATGGCCACTGTTCGGAGGCTCAAGAGAGGACTATTAGCAAGTGGCGTCTCAGACAAGTATTTTTAAAGAGGCCCTTTTTTTCATGTATTAAAAATTCAGAAGCCAAGTTTGAATCAATATTAAATATGGAACTGAATATCCTTAAAAAGCCTTGAAATTCTTTATAAGTAGTGTGGTTTCATGAACCGTCTGGACAGCAAAAGAAAACGGTAACTACTGTGGTGAGTAACTTTCCATAACTTCTGATTTGGTTTACCACTCCGCAGGTTACATCGGGGGAGACAGCAGTCTAACCAAAACCATTAATCAGCAGTATCTGCAGAAAAGTTGCCAAAAGAGACTTCAAGGAAAAAAAAGAGCCCCAACTGAGCAGATGGGTTGTCGAGGGATGATTTTTAAAAGGCCTCCAGTTCAGAGAGGAAACACAGGGCTGCAAAATGAAAAGCACAGAGTGTAAATCCACTGCCTGAGGACGTCAAGGCAGGGAGACATGCAACTGGAGAACGAGCAGAACACAAACCAGCTAGAGTAAAGCACGCAGGTATTTAATCGTTTCGTTTGGTAACTGAGACTGGAACAACAAAAAAATGCAATGGTTCTGCTTTTCAGAAATGTTTGAGACAGTAAGGCACATATTTTCTGTTCATTTCACCAAAAACTAGACCGCTTTGAACAGTGAATACCAATACCGTCAGATTTGGGTCATGCACGTTAGTGATACGAACAGGCTTGTGCATGTGCAGACACACACAAATGTGAGTTAGGCTTCGTAAGTAGTAAGTTCTCCATGTCTTTAGAAGAAGGTATGGCCTCGACATTCCTATAAAGGAATATATCAACTAAACATAGACTAAAACAATGAAAAAAAAATCTCTGCTAACAGTTTTCATAGAACAAACTTTCCTCCCTTTCTAAAACACATGTGACAAGGAATTAGGGGTTTAAATTAAAAATATAGATAACTATCTTTCCATTAGTCACTGACAGTTCAAACACACATTCTTTGGCAATGTAGCTGCCATAATGAAATCCTTAAGACCAACATTTTGCAGATCACAGGATTTTACATTTAGATACCCTAAAACATGTTTGTAAGAGAAGTAACTGGAAAGAGCCTTAAGACACTTTCCCCTATGTCCAGCTGAAATTATTTTTACATTGCTTCAGAGCTCATGTTTGACACTATGTTCCACCACAGGCTCTGTAATTGTCTTGTCTTTTTTCCTGCTACTAACCCAAAGTAGCACAAATTCACAATCTCAGACGGGATTACCGAGACCTAAACAATAGTCTAGTGGAAGGTTACGTACTGAAATAGCGGGTACGGTGATGAAACAGGAAAGCTACCAGTGGGCTGATGATGCTTACAATAAAATCTCTCTCCCCAATGTAAAATGTCATTGAAGTACATAATTAACATCACACTTAATGTCAAAAGGTTGAAAGATAAACTAATGGAAGCACTAAGTTCACCTGTAAAAATCATCAGTAAAACTGTAGAACACGCAGAATACCGTGCTACATAAATAGGAAGATGCATTATTTACACCTCAGATGCTCTGCAGTTTAACCATGTCGATGCTTTGTCGTACGGCAGCGACTGGGCAGGGAAGGCAGGTGACTCAGAGTACCCATCCACAAAAGGTTCCATTCTGATGGCCAGAGCCAGCAGCTGTGCTTAGCAGAACAGACTGACAAACAGCGTTTCTGTAGAAAGGGAACATTCATGAGGTTCTTCCCCCTTTTCACTGAGGTCTCCTACCTGAAGAGATGTTCCATTAACAGCAAACAGTCATAGGGAGGTATCTGCTGTACCAGGCCATACAGGACCAAGCCGCACCCACCCCTCCTATCTATTC
>NW_010425767.1:0-39112 GCF_000710305.1 Buceros rhinoceros silvestris | reverse complement strand
CTTTCCCACTTCTGCCTGCCCCAGGGTCTGTTTAAGAGGAAAGAAGGTTGTGATGACAGCAAGAAAGATTTCATGGAATACAGAGTTCATGTAAGTCAGCAAGAAGTGACTCTGATGGCATGTGATGCTACAAAGGTCGGAATTTATTCCTAGCAGTGTTTGGAAGACAGCAGTGAATCACAGCCAAGTTCCCAAAAACCAACAGTTAGTTGTTGTAGTAAAAATTAATGCAGCAAAAATATAAAGATGCAACTGAAAGCAGAAAACTTCAAGAGAAGTTGGTTTTAAGCATGAACGAGAATATAGTTTGCCATGTTGATAATGCTTCTTTAGGAAGAATGCAAAACACAGTTTTACTTTTCTCCGCAATAACCTAAACGAGAAGCCCTTATTACACCTCCTGATTGTCAGCCTTTCTTCCACTCATCTGGCACCAGTTCTTTGGCTTTATCACCTCTGAGTAGAACCTGGAGGGGCTTAACGTAAGCTAAAGATCACGGACTAACAAGTTTCCACTCCATCTGCTTTGCTCATGAAGACAATCAGCATCATCGAACTTCCAGAATGAAATTCATAAATGTTGCTGAAAACTGATTTCTCTGGTCGTTATACATGAAGCTTGTCTGATTAGCAACTTGATGCTGCGTACTGCAAGGGTTATTATCTGCGTTCATGTAACTAGTGTCTTTCTAAGCAACTATTCCATCTTCATGTATAATGAGTGTGTGAATCATTAAATGATTTAATTGCATTTAAAAAACACTTCTAAGAATAAACCCCTGGATGTTGCTGTGTTCTTTTTCAGGCTGTGCTGTACACTTAAGAGAATGCTCAAGGCGATTAAAACCGGCTGTGACACTGGGACATACGTATCATTTTACTGCGACATGTGTCAAAGATTACCTGTTTCTGTTCTCTCATTTATTTTGCAGAAGACCTGAAGGCTTTGTGACCTTGTATGCTACTTATAGCAACTGACACGTTACCGAACATTTGCAGTAAAAGTGCTCCTATTTGACTATAGCATAGGTGAGACTTAGAGAGAAGAACTCTTCCGCGGGCAGCAAGGGTCTCTGGGGGTCACCTCAAGCATAAAAACTGCTAACATCTTCGGTCATCTGACAGATGCATAGACAGATCGCTGATGGGGAAAAAATAAGAATATTATTTTTAAAAAGGAAAAATAGAACTGGATTGTGAAAAAAAAACAATGCATAGACACACACATTTAGAGAACAAGACCAAGAATGTAGTTTTCATTGAATGACCTAAGTTCTCTTCTAATTGCCCAGTCTAAAACCTGCTCTTTCTTATCCTTACACTGGCATTAAGCACAATATGTCAGATGATCCTTTGTGTTGAAGAGCACTAATGCAGGAACAGAAATTAATTTACTCCTTGCTCTGCAAGGACAATTGCTGTTGAAATCATTTAAAAATCAGGACTGAATTTAGCAAAACCATCATTCAAGGGTCCCTCATCAAGAGGACAAAAAAAAAAAAAAGGACAAATGTGATTCTGCAACACATCAACCCTGATACAGTCAGTGTGGACAAGGTATCGCTAATGCCACTCGAGCAATCGGGTAGGGCGTAGGCTGGAATAAATCACAGCTAACTTCCACCTAAAAGGGACGCCTAAAAAGAGCTGCCCGTATGTCCTAGGGAATAAAAAGCAAATTTGCTGAGAAGAGATTTGAAAACCTCAACTTGTTTTGTCTGGCAAAATTATCACAGGTGGGATATATGACTGGCATCCGCAAATACCTCAAGGGAAGCAGCAGAAAGGAAAATAATTATTTAAAATAAAGGACAATGCTGGCATAAGAACAAATGAGGATTAAATGGCCATGAATAAATATACATTGCAAATTAAGCTTCTAGTGATCAAAGCAGCAAGATTCTTGAGAAGTTTTACTCGGGAAGGCGGCACCCAGGGACTCTTCCTGCAGAAACAGGGGGAAAAGGCAAATTGTTTTTAAGATGCAGCTTCATCAGTTTATAAAAGGAATAGCACAGCGAGCTCGTTTATGAAAAGGCTGGAGTCAATGCACCAGCAGGACCCTCACTACTGCGCTCTCCTAGGACTTTACAACATGGAAATTCCAACCCCTTCTTAATCCACATGGGAATTTCAACCCCTTTTTAATCCACATGCACTTCAGCTGGGTGAACAGGTGACTCACACCTTCTTAAAAACCAAAAACCTCGAAAAGAACTGCAGGTTTCACTTTATTTGTGAAAAGAGGAGCAGAATCTTAAATTTATCCTAAGCTGACCCCATTACGGTCAGCTCCAGGAGGTGTTTGCAAATTCCAGGGCAAGCACCAGAACTGATGTTTGGGAAGAGAGTGTACACACTACTGAGAGGTTCCAAACTTGCCAGGTTTCAGAGTTTCACATCCATAAAGAAGTAACTGATAGAGAAACGAACCTAAAGAAACTCTTTCATACATGCTTATGGAATCCAAGAGTCTTTTGAGCATTCAAAGAGATGAAACTCAAACGGATTTGTGACAACTGATAAAACAATTCTCGTAATTTGAAAGTCATTCTTGGAATCTGCTCTTTCTTAGCTCCTAGGGAAAGCAGATAAGCTACATTTTTATCACGGCAGAAAACTTTAAAATGGACTAGAAAACACTGTAGTCAAACAGGTTCAGCTTCACTCAACTTTCTCATTTGGAAGCTGAGGGAGTACAGCTTGGATAAACAAAGCATTTGTGTGGGACCACCAGGCCCAAAGGGTATCAATGGTTCAGTGTTCAGTTGTTGGCTGGTAACCAGTGGAATACTCCACGGGTCAGTTCCGAGGCTCCTACATCCCTCAACTTTTTTATCAACAACTTCATTGGTGAGATAGAAAGCACCAGCTGCAGATCTGTGGACAACACCGAATTCGGACGAAACACCAAACAGTGGAAGTTCAGTCTAGGCAGACCTTGAGAAACTTGAGCCTTGGGCCAAGGGAAACCTCATGCAGTTCAACACGGAGAAACATAAAATTTTGCACCTGGACTGAATAACCCTGAGCGTCAGCACAGGGTGAAAGTCAACTGGTTCAGTAACGCCTGATGTGAAAGAACCCGGGGGTTACAGTGGACACCAAGCTCAGAGAATGAACCACCGCAAACAAGGCGAACCACATACTGGACCACATTCATGGGGACGCGTGCGGCAGCAGATCAAGGGAAGTTATTACCTTTCTCTAAGTGAGACAAAGAGGTTGCACATGGAATTCTTCCTCCCGTTTTGGGTTACTTGGTTCAGAAAAGATTAGAATAAATAGGAGGGAGTCCAGCAAGCAGCTGCTGAGACAGACAGGACCTGGAGTACATGCCCTAGGAGAAGAAGCTGAAGGAGCCAGGTTTGTTCTGCTTGGCAAAGAGGAAGCCCAAGGAAGATCCAACAGCAGCCTAGAACCACTTGAAGGAATCCAAAATCAGAGAGCTAAACTTCCTGCAGCAGTTGCAGACAGTATAGAAAGGACCAATGGCCATCAACCACAGCTTGGGAGTTTTGAATTAGGCAACCGGAAAAAAGGGGAATGAAGCACTGGAACACGTTACTCTGAGTGGCTGTGAAATCTCCATCGCTGGAGGTTTTTAAGTCCTCCAAAGCCACTGCTGATCTGATCTAGTGTTGCTAACAGTCATAATATCAATGGGACTCAAGGCAACAGGATCAAGAGATCCCTTTACGGTTTCTGCAATTCCACTTGGCTACTTCCCACTTCAGCACCACGGTTTTAGCGTTGTCTCCTTACAGATCAGTGTTTTTCTTGTCTTCCTTCGTTGTTGGCCATAGTTTGCCATCACTAGCTACTGCTACTACAGTAAACAATAGCTTCTGCTAAGAACAACAAAATTATTGAGATCTACATGGTTTTTAGTAAGTTAGTAACAGTCTTCAGTTCAGCACAAAGTATTACTTCTGCCATGGTGTACACCAGTAATTAAAATACTAGCTTGATGTGAAATAAAAATAACTGCTTAAAATCTTGGTTGAAGAACATACCGAAGAGTTTAATTCCTGAAATCACATCCCATCTCAGGACTGTTGACAAGCCACTTTCAAACAAACATTTCAAACAGAGAATTTTAGCGCTCCCACAGAAGATGAAGCGGCCATGTAATTTAGGGGGGATGCATGAAAAGCCACAATGAAGTCTGGAAAAAAACCAATTGTAAATAACCTGATGCAATCCATCAGCTAATAAGCCCAGGAGCAAGGGTGTAAAAAATTACTGTGTCCTTGTACTTTTAGACTTAACATGATACAGGACACCTCTTCAGTGACAAGAAGGGACAACTTTTCTAGAGCCACATCAAGATAGTTCCAAAAACCAATTTGGATTTCATGTGAAATGAAAAACACTGTTAAGGGGAAAGACAGATCGTTATAAAGATGTGGTGGGTTTGCACCTTCAAGAAAGATGTGGTGACTTTGCACCTTCAATAAATCTAACATTTGTTTTGTTAGGAATTATTAAATACTTCAATCCCAGAACTGTAAGCAAAATAGTTTAAGTTCACTGACTTGAAAAAACATTCTTTTATGCTACACAGCCCTAAAATAAATACTTGAAAGGAACTAAGAATATGCCACTATATCTTGGTTTTCACTTTCCTTCAGATAGAAGTGCTAGAATAAACATTCTTAGGAGTTTACGTTGCAGTGTTTTTATGAGCTTAATAACTGAACTGTCAATCAAGGCCTGTATAAATACAGTAGTTAAATACCTTCTCCTTTAGAAGCACTTTTATTTACAAGAGAGCTAGCCAAGATTTCCAAAGGACTGCATGGTCTGGTTTCCTTTGATCTCTGTTAAGTACAAGTTTCTTTCTACCTCTTGTTTTGCTATTTATTATACCCTTTGTGAAATCAGGGACAAAAAGCACTGCACTGTTCAGAGCACCTGCACTGAACAAATACTTCAGGAAAAGCGTGACTTAGAGGAGTCATTATGCAGCACACAGTTTGCTAAAATAACTTGTAAAGTCCTTTCCAAGAGCACTTTTTCCCCCCCATACTAGCAAGAGAAGTAATTGTACAATGGGCTCAGAATAAAAATAGGAGAACATTATTTAAAGCCAACATCGTGGATATGCCCTAGTACCTAGATCAACACGTTATAAAACACTCAACTTGGATACACATACACAAATGTATAAAAAGTTATATATAAAACACAGTCTAAAATAAAATATAAATTCCACATATATAAAACAGTTATTTTTAACAATTTTTTAGGAAGTCAAACTGTGTATATGCATCAGTGTGCCCATGTGTGTATGTACATACATGTGTATGTATACAGACACGTATAAATAAAATTAAGAGATGTGATCACCTCTACAAACTCTCCAAGAACGCTGTTCAACCACTGCCTAGACAGCTATTATCTTTAATCTCTTGCCACTGTGAATTTTGCCTCCAAAGAACCCACACACTTTCTCTCTGTTTGGAAGTTTTCTCTGAAGTGTAACTGCTTTTTCCTTCCTATGGTGAAGTTAATGAGTAAGGGATGTGTACATTATGCATGGAAAAAAGCAGTAATTGTATCAATTCATATTAATGAAAATTTTCACCACTACGGCAGAATCTATATTGTCTACTACCATGGTTAGGTTTTGACTGGGTTTTGTGTCATTCAATGCATTTTACTCACTTGGTAGAAACAAACATTAACATTATGCCCCTAACTTACCTGAAACAAATCAATGGCCTGAAGTTACCTCAGGCCAGCACGTACTTTTTTTAGGATGTTTCACTTTGAGTTAACTTTCATTCCAGACACATTACCATGTTCATCCTCCTCTTTTCTGGCTCTGACTTAAGGCAGCATGTTATGGAGACCCTTCCTGCTCAGGAGAGCACAGATACACGTTTGCACGCCAGTGCTTTAAGTGGGTATTTAGGTCGCAAAGATTTAACCGGGTTTTATGTGGATTAATGTTTTTCTAACTCCCTATATATTCCTTTCGATCTTTAAACATTTCAGATAGACACACACACTGTGTTCCTAAAATCAGCAGAAGTCATGCAGACATGCAGCATCCTCAGCCTCACGGAGAACAGCCCATGTTTTCTGCTACGGGTGATTTTAGATCAGACTTGTAAAAGAAAGAGAATAACTGAAGTACTAACAGAGAGGGAAACAAATTCCTCTAGGAGTTTGCTTTCAATTTGTGTCTATTTCTACACGAAACTTTCATAAGCTTTACCTTGAATTTACAAGTTAATAGCACCTTATAATCATTATTCCTATTATAAAGGCACTTAGAAATAGGAAGCTTGTTCAAAATTATGTTTAAACAAGCATGCTGTTATTGAACTATTAATGAGTAAAAGCCCGTAACGGTTATCTGAGTCAGCCGGAACTTTTGTATGTTTTCTTGAGACAGTTCTGAGATTAAGTCTTTTAAATCCATCAAAGTCAATTGAAAAAAGAGCCAGAATGTTAAAAACAAAAAAGTTGAGGAAAATAAATGTGGCCTATTTTTGGCAGACAGAAGGGGGAAGGATTTCTTTAACAAAAACAACCCACTCACAAGACGATGTACTGCACCAAATCCTTAATAATTACTTCACAAGCATTCACTGGAACAACTAAGGCAGCGTGGAGGGAGCAGGCTGCAAAACCTGGCACCGAAGGAGCTAGAGGAGGAGGACCGGAGGAGTTTACAGGGCTCAGTCAGCTTGTGAAACCTCACTGAGAGTGACCTGGTATCTCAACTGAAAAGCTGCAAGAGACCGAGGCTGCCAGAGAAAATCCACTGGGCAATCACTAACGGGAGCCAAGATAAAGCAATCCCAACCCTTCTGCCCGCAGCACACGGTCCATGTGGGACAGAGCTCAGAGGCCCATTTCCGGAACCGAGCTGTGCCTGCGTTTCCCTGCTGGAGCCGGCACGAGAGCCTCAGCACCCCGCTGCCCCACCACTGGGGCCAGCATCCTCTCACAGGCAGCTGGACCTCAGCTGGCCACAGGGCTTCTGCCAGTGGTATGTCTCCAAGAGTTCATGGGCTAGAGCCCATCCGAGTATCACCTCTAGCGAAACTCTCCCAGGGGCTCTCTGTGCCATTGCAGATGACACATTAGTGCCACCAAAGTTTCTTTCAGCTTATCCCGAAAGCTCCTCCACAGGTAACACGGACCCATCTCAGAAGTCCTATCAGAGC
Source organism: Buceros rhinoceros silvestris (assembly GCF_000710305.1). Classification (NCBI taxonomy): domain Eukaryota; kingdom Metazoa; phylum Chordata; class Aves; order Bucerotiformes; family Bucerotidae; genus Buceros; species Buceros rhinoceros. The sequence goes on along the minus strand of NW_010425767.1, from coordinate 31,928 downwards.
CCAGCACGATGCACTGCAAACGTCTAATGAAGTTGCTGTTAAGCCCGACAAAACATCACTGATATAAGACAGACTTTTCAGCTGTTAAGCTAGAAATACTGGAAGTGTTAGCCTGCCCGATGTGGAACGTTCACCAGGAATGTGTTTTATGTACCTCAAGCTACGACTCTAGAGCGGCTCAGTGAAAAGGAAGATAACACCAGCTTCATTTGATTTAGGGATAATGTTATTAAAACTGAGGTTTGCACTAGAACATTCAATTTGCAATGTTTTCCTCTCACCCTTCACAGTGTAAAACGCAATTATTCACGGTCTCAAAAACCTTAGTATTCATACGAAACCTTAAAGAAAAGCACGAGTCAATTTAGAAGGGGGGAAAAAAAAAAAATCAACTCAGTTAATTTGGTTTTATTCAGTGACCTTCAAGTGTCCAAGCAACCACTTACTGAGAAGTGTTGAACACTCGACTTGCAATAAAAACAAAGCAAGCAGAGGGCAGTCGTGCACGTTGACTGCCTCACAGCCCATGGCGCATCTTCAAAGCCTGTTCTCATCTACAGAGTTTACATCCTGTTGTAATTAGAACGATACATTTCTCCTTTCCAACCGAAGTTATTGATAGTCATCAACATTTACTGACAGCTCTCAATCAAAATAAAGACTTGAAGGAAGTTCTGTGTTGATGGCAACTAAAGCTGTTCCTTTCTTTTCAAACACTGAGAGCATGGCTGCATCCAGACTCAATTTCCCATGCAGTAAATAGAGGCTGCTAGAAAACGTGTGTTGGGTTGGCAGCTCTATTTTTATGCATATGCATTTTCCCTTCACTAGATTCTAAATACATAAGAGCTTCCCTTCTCCCAGAATGCAAGTACATACATACACCAGTTACTTCATGTAAACATCACCAGGTCACACTGTACTGTTTCAGCCTCACTTAAAAAACTGCTTCTTAAGCAGGATCTGATTACGTATCCTGTAGAGCGCGATGCGGAGTGGTCCATTCAAACTTCCAGTGAAGCCTTAAGAGCAAAGTTTGGCTTCAGCTCAAGAAATCCCCCTCCTTCACTGACCCAGTTCTTCCCTCCCCAGTTGTATCAACAGAGCTGTTGATGCAAACACATTGCAGATGACCCACAGCAGAGCCCCAGCATCAACTGAACCAGCACAAACGAGCAGCGGGAGCCATGATGTGTAGCTGGTAATTTCTGCAGCCTGCATCTCCTCAAACTGCAGAGCAAGTGCTCAGAGAATGGACCTTCCCAATTGAGCATTGCCTTGTCCTCAGATTGAGACACACAGTTCTGGCTGACCTTCCTAAATGCCTTTTCAGTGATGACAAAGCCCAGCTCAACACGCTTCCTCAGCTCTGCTCTGCAGTAGGGATGGCCACTACAGATGTAACTTAAAACGTCTGTCAGCAGAGTTAGGCCATCCCCTGATTCTCCTCGTCACAGAGTGAGGGGGCCCTTTCACACAGCTGTTCTACTGCAAACACCCAAACTGACAAAGGAACATTTAGAGGTTAAAAAAAAAACACCACCACAACACACACAACTTAATAAAAACACCCCGAAATCAAAGCAAAACCCCAAACACATCCATTTTTTACATATCCCTGGAAAAAAAACCCAAAATTAAATCACATTAGTGATCAGGCACAGGTTGTATAGTTCATTCAGTCATTCAATCCAATGCCTCACACCACAGATCAGACCATCAAATAATGGACCCCCATCGCGTTGTCACCACGTAAACACCCTGGCTGCATGGCAGCTATGAGATACAAAATTAACATAAATAGTGGATGGACGCAGCATCCACACACTAAAAGCAGCAAGAGACATCAACAGGCCTGTAATTTTTGTTTAAAGGATGCTATATACGAATTTTTGGTGGAGGTAAGAGGAAAAAAAGGGAAACATAAAAGCAGCACGTTAATGAAACACTTCAGTGAAGTTGTCAGTACTGTCCAAGAGAGCTTCCTTCTGGCAGTCTCCACAAACTCTTCAACCCCTGAACTGTAGCAGTTTCATAGCAAAACCACCAGAAAGTCCATCCTTTTGCAGCCCAGAATAGCTCAACAATAAAGGTAACTCCATGCTGGCACGGAAGAGACAGACTTAAACCCCTCATCTAAAAATTGGACAAACTGGAAACCTGGTGAGGGTCCTAATGGCAGCAGCAGAGTTGGCGTCTGTCTGTCCATGGACAGACTGCCCCTTGATCCAAGCGGATCAGCCTGCAGGGATCAGAACTAGCAGCTCAAACCCAGGTGGCTCACACAAGCGCCTAGAGATGCAAATTGCTAAAATGCCGGTGATTTTGAAGAAAACAGCCAGATTCAAGCATGGAAGAGGAAAGTTACTTTGTTTTAATATATGAATTCTGTTCCAGCAAAACACCAACCAAAACAAGTTTAGAGCTCCCCAGGAGAAGTGCCCAAGCGCAGCTGCACCCCGGGGATGTGGCTGCAGGGAGCTGTGCAGCAAGGGTGACACCTTGTGGTGCCAAACCACTGAAACACCGACTTCTTCCCAAACACAACCCACCTCAAACCCACCAGCCGAGTTCAGAGGAAGAACCTTTACAAACGAGATAGCCAGACAACCTCTTCATCATTCTCCTCTTAAAGCAGTATCTCCTGCAGAGACAGGAGCTGGAAACTTGTAATCAAATCCTTCTCCGTTTTCATAGCTCCTGCCTCTCAGACCTGACTTGAGAAGGGTTTTCCATTCCCACTGTGCAAGGAGTTTGTAGTAGAAGTGTTTGTAGAAGTGTTTTCCCATTTAGAAGTGTTTAGTTTCCCCTATTAGAAGTGTTTTCCCATTCCCCTTCAAGAAGCAAGTCACCAGTGCCAGTTACATAAAAATTAATGCTGTTTCTTGTGAATTCCATTCAATCATGTAAAAGTTCACTGCCCTTCGTTCTGGGACTTCCACATTACTGTCTACAGCTCCACAAAGAGAAACCTCAGCTGACGTATCTCCTCACACTGCAGAACTTAGTGTGAGGTTTCTTCCTAGGATCAAGGGTTAAAAAGCTGAGGTACTTGTCTCTTTCAAAAAGTGCTCAATATCGAAATTTAAAAAACCCCAACTTTAATTTTTGAAGGTAAATGGTAACAATTGCCTTCTTTCAGGAATTGCATACCTCGTCTGTGATTTGAAAATCCATTAGGAACTTCTGAAATAGCACAACATCCATGGTGTGACCACACTATGGCCCCACAGACTCACCCAGGAGTATTTTTTAACGAGTTTATTCTGCAGTCAGGGTTATTTTCACATCCCTGTTAGAGCAGAAATCTCAGGGCACGGGCATGCTTCATTTGCTGCAGAAGCTAAAGGAAGGGGCTGCAGGCCAAAGAAAACATGGGGGTGCTTATGCACTAACTGGAGGGTGCAGAGAAAACAGCAATACTCAGGACAGGGGAGTTTTATGACTCAGAAGAGAACTGGTTTTACAAAACAAAGTGAAATAGAGGATCTGGAGTGGGACTACAGAGTTCAAGGGCAGAACCCCTTGGAAAAGATGCAGCTTTACAAGCTGCAGGTTTTGGAGCTTGGAGGAAAGGGACACGAAGGAGGGACAGAGTGAGAAGACTAAAGAGAAAAATCTCAAGTTAGTAGGGGTGAGATCACCTCCAGGCCTCCTCTGGAGGGAAGGGAACACACATGGAACCACTGCTCCTCTTCTCCTTCATCCCCCTCCCTGGAGCCAAGAGTGATAGGGCCAGTTTGTGACCACGAGAGAGACCGGGCATTGGGAAATGCTGCTGGTCCCAAAACCTCTCGGCAACATTCCCCCTCTGCGAAGCTGCACGTGAGGACAAATTAACTCTCTGTGCTTAAAAGCAGATATTTTTGGCCCTACCACTTATTTCTTGGCAGCACAGCCTAAGCAAAGCTTGATGTTTTTGTAACATCCATGATTCAAATATATCCCTACAGCAATGTTTTCAAATTGCTGTTGGCTTAGGTCATGTTTGCAACTTGCAGTTGGTACCAAGTGAAGCTTACCTGTTTTTTTTGGAAAATTCATCCTTCCCCCTTTTAACCCCAAAGATTCTTGTGATCAGAGCGCTAAAAAGCAGCGTAGATGAATTTCTCACCTAGAGGAAAAAGAACATGTTTTACAGATCCCTTTGAAAAATACTAGTATTTGTTTAAAATAGAGCCACTGATGTACAGTTGAAAAGAAACTGCTGAGCACAGAAATGATTAATCCAGAACTTCCTTCCTCTTAGTCAAGACCACACTAACAGAAAGTTCAGGTTTTGTGGAGAAGTCCATCTTTACTGCAAGGGATATATCTGTATTTCTAGTGGTTCAAACCATTCATCCTTAATCATGGTGGATCGTGAAATGTCCCACCTTCATATGCCATATGGAATATTATATTCTATTGAAAAGCACGGTAACAAGTGAGAATGAGTGTAAATGCACTCCTGCTAGCTAGGAGCACTGACTCAAAATTTAACAGCCAGATGTATTTTTACCTATAAGGTAGTCTCTGCTTTTTGTCAGTATCCGCGCTTTGCATTACAGAAAAATGAAACAAAACCAAAAAAATGTGACCAAAACTATGACTTTTCCACAGACCTACACTATTCTTCATTGTACCTTAAAATATTTCACCATGTAACAATCCAGAAATCGTGGTTCTGGTATTTATGAACATGACCAAAGCTCCACTCAACAGCACCACCCTCTATCCTGTTAAATTAGGGAGGCAAGAGCAAGAACAGACTTACTGCCCAGACGGGTGACATGAAACCTAGAATTGCTGCTTGTATTCCATCTGCAACATAAGGCATGATGTTTTCACCTAAACGCGTGTCCCTGAACAGCGCCCGCAGGATATTTAAAGCATGAACCTGTAGGTTAGAAGACATATATATATTTATTGGAAAATCTCAAACTTAAAGTACGTTAATTACAGCAGCGAACATGTGAAACAAATACTCCATATACACATTTACACCGCTTTAGTTCCATGTTAAATACATGAATACTCCTCTAAAAAAGATTTGAACAGTGCAGCAGTAAACACTTGTAAACCAACTACAGTCTAAAAACATATTCCTCTAACAAGTACGGTCCAGGCACCGCAAGCAAAGGCCAGCATTCTTTTTTCCTCAGCTTATCATGGCTGTAAAAATAACTTTCAAAGTTTAGAATCATCTTTTCCAACATTCTTGACATGCTGTAGATACTGTGAGAAAAAATAAACTACACTTCACAGGAAGCCAATGTTAAGTCAAAACTGACAGCCAGGCCTTCTGCCCCATACGGAGCATTTTCTGGTATTCCTCTGCTCTCTGGAGGGGAAGGTGATAACCTGGGTAGCTGCACAGGCTTTGACAAGCCTACGTAAATCCATACCAGCAGAAGATCTGGCAGAGCCATTAGAACACACTTCTGTATACTGTCAACAAGCTGTGGCTTGCACTTCCAAACAGAAAGATGAAGTGTTTGCTAACAACATTTTGAAGATAAAGATCTTGCCTTTAAAATACAATTTTTATGCATTCCAAATGTAGATATTTAAGTTTTAGCAGTCAAGTATGCATAAAACCCCTTTTCATGTAGTATTTTACTGTATACAAAATGCTCTACACAACTCATTTCCTCTCAATGTAAACAAATGTTTGCTTGTTCATTTCCTTGTAAACAGGAAATTACCCTTTGATTTGTTTAGAAATACCACAGGCAGTAAACTGATCATACAAATTCAAAATGAGTATGACTGTAGTTACTGCACTAGAAGAAAGAACTATGAAATTATCCTAATCCAGTTTTTAGTATCTTACACAGCTGCAAATTCTGGTGACTTCGTAACCTCTGCTCATGCAAACACAGTTTAAAATCTAGCTACAGATAATAAGACCAAAATACCCTTATTAAAAACACACCCCAGTCTCCTCAGCTGTTTGAAGCAAAGCAAACATTTGTCTGACAGCTGCCTTCTGGTGAGAGGCTCTGCTGTACCTGTGGAATTACACTTGATGATTCGTTCGAAGGTGCAGCCAAAGATACCAGTTCTTTCATTGTCATCTTCAGCAAATCAGATTTGCCCTTCTTTGGTTCTGATGCTAACAAGGCCTAAGGAAAGTTTAAAAAAAACGGAAAAAATATAAGCAGGTGTTTCTAGTCATTTTTAATTTACTACCAGTTCTGCTCCACATTCCTGTATTTACCATATTACAGCTCTCATATACAGAGACTAAAAAATTTGTGAAGTTTCCTTTTTAACCACTTTGTTTTGTTCAAAGCCTCGTAACATTCAACACCTCACCAAGAAAACTTTGCTCATACACTATCCATCTGCCTATGAAAATCATGCACTAGAAAAATCCTAGTATTTATTACAGCAAAGTATCTGCCATATTACATGCACTTACATTTCCTGGTACATCATTTTTGTTTAATAACATACTATTTAAGACGACACAGGCTGGCCAAAGAAAAAATCCTGCTTTGCAAGTCAGGATAAAACAAGCAGCACATTTTTGAAAGGAGAAAAGAGACATCCATCTCGGAATCGTGGTTCAATGGGTACGACTTGTTACTGAGACTAAAATCCTCTATTTTAGTGCTCTACAGTTCAAGACTGGAGTTAAAACAGTCTTCTTCTCTCTTGTCTAGTAGCTCTTGTTGAATTTGTCCAACTTATAATAAATGAATAATCATAAATCACTTCTAATAAAAAACTACTATCCATTTGTGTTTGGGGACCCAGAGTCCGTTCAGCATCAGTTTGAAAAAGATATTTAATAGTGCTTTACACCACGTAACAACTACCAAATGGACCAACAGCAAACCAAATGAGGTATAGAGGTTAGGCAGCAACCCAGTCACTGTCAGTTTATCTGTACCTTTAATGATGGGAGAAACAGAGAGGGGAGGGGAAAGCAAAATACTCATCAAGTATAAAAGAGGAGAACGAAGACTAAAACTTCTCACCCTAAAAATCTAAAAGCTGTTAAATAGTAATTTCCCTCCGCTTCCTCACTCACTAATTGGAGCTGCACCTTTGTACTGTTAGGTAATAATATTTCTGTTTTAAATAGGGCATTTAAAACGACCTATAGGTCATTTAATAGGTCATTTACAATGCTCATAACCTTAAAAATTACATGTTATCATTAAAACAGATGTGTTTTAGTAAAACAAGAAAAAACGTCACAGGAAGCAGATGGCAAGGAGACCACACGGAGCCTCGATTTTATGCATGAATAAAATAACCTCATGGTAGTGCTGTTCGGATACGCATTACAGCCTGGATCTGTATTCTCTACACGCCACACGCTGTTTAGGGCTCCATCCATTTCAGCGAGGGCAAAGGGCACGTTCAGAACCACTGCCAAAGAACCCTGTCACCCCTCTTCACAGTAAAATTACCCTTCAACAGTAGATTATTTCAGACTAATCCCAACGATCATTTCAAACTCTCTCATTAATTAGACTAGACTAACTTCATCCTCTTCCAGAGCCGTCAGGATAGAAGCACCTGACCTGTTCATTGCATAGCACAAGCTTTGCCATGTGGGCGCAGTAACGTCAGCCGGCTGCAGGCTACACGTGCGGTGGGATACCGCTGGGACCACCCAGTCCTTACATTAGACAGCGTAACTTTTTATATGAAAACTTGATTCAAATGTGTTCGGTTTTTCACATTCTCAAGATTAACACTAGGTAATGCCCACTGGATTCAAACTCTGTGGTATGAATGGGGAAAACCAGAAGACATGGCATCTCCAAATCCATTTTGCAGACAACTTACAGATATAAGAGGGAAAGATCTTTAACTGCTGAAATTGGAAAGGAAAAATGTCTAAAACCAATGACCTTTGCTGCCTAGCACACACACATCTAGCAAAGCCAGGAGTAGGCTGTGACTGACATAAGAGAGGTCAGACAGAAGCAGGCTGCCTCAACTTTCTCAAGGCAAACTCACAGTGGAAAACAAGCAAGATGAATTATTCTGGCAGGGAGAGCCTGCTCCCAGCAGTCCCTCAGATTCTTGGAACGTTCTTGAGACTATACTTTGGCGCGCGGATAAAGTTACGAATCATCTAGTTAGAATCTTGACTCGTTGAAAATTAAAACGATGGGAGGTTAATTTAGGGGAAAGCAATTAGGAGCAAAGAAATGGAAACAGGTTATGTGTAATCTGCAGGACCAACTCTGCAGTGACTGAGCCCACAAGGATGCAGAATAGCTGCTGCATATGGCTGCGAGGCACTCAGTGGAGGCGGTACCTCGAGCAGAGCCAAACGACTGCCAGCCAGCCTGGCAGCTGTCAGTTCTGAACGCAGCAGAAGCCGGAGGCCGGGTTGTGTGGAGCTGATGGTGACATGGGGAGCGGGAAGATGGTGGCAGCACAGCCCCAGGCCCACGGATATAAATCTTCAGTGACCTGCTCATTCACTGCACTGGAGAGCATCAGTCAGCAGCAGTTTGTGCTTTACTACTGTTCAATGGACTTCCCCAGTCCTTTGTAGTATTTCCTAGGCCACTTTACAATTCTGTGATGGGCTGTTCATACTTAACCACCCTCTCACTTTGCGTGGAAGGAACACAGAGTTACATCGTTAACAGAGCCTTACTTAACCTAGGAACTAGTTTATGAATTTGCCAGGATTATTACAGTGGCCACACAGAGCCTAAGCTCGGTCTTTTGAAATGCTATTTCAATCTACCTCAAGCCAAAAATCTCAAGAGTTACAGAACTGCAGCACTAAACAGCACCAAACATGGTTTAACTACACGTGGCACCTTGGGTGCACAAAGGCAATCACAGCCTGTATAAAAAAGTGTTTGACCAAAAGGGGTTGAAGTAAAAAAAATAAATACCTACCTAAGTGTATTCACCAGACATTAAAAAAAGTAAGTAGGTCAGAGGTAAAAATGTTGGTTGGTACCTGTATGTAGAATGGAATGCCCGCACTACGTCTGGTTGCACATAGCGTAGACGAAGGATCACAAGATTTGATTTCTTCCAACACACAGCTTAGCCACTGCTCTGGCATCTTGCACAGACTCTCATCATTACATCTACAGGAAACGTGAAACAAATACATCAGACACTAGGACAGAGTCAAGGAAAGCATAGAGAAGTATTTCCTACGATACGTGAACATCTCCAAGCACATACACATGTTTTTTCAAGAAATAAGACGGAGATCAAAAAGGGAATTGTACATTTTTCCAATGTTGGTACAGATTATATTAACCCTGATTATTAAGGGCCACTAGGAAAAGATTTTCACTGAACAGAAAACAGGATTCTGTGCTTTAGCACTGCAACTGTTCTCTTCTGGCAAGGACTATTACCCTGTTCTGGAGAAGAAAACAAAGACATATACACAGCAGCCACTGCGTAGGAAGTGACGCTTCACGTACCTCTGTTGTCACACAGTAGCTGACACATGACCCTTACATTAACTCACATCTACGGTTATGTTTAGAACCGTACAAAACAAAACCGAAGCCCCTCACAGTAAGTTCACGTTATGTAAATACTCCTGCAAATTGGAGCAGCAGAAGGAAATGAAAAACAAGACATATTGCTCTTTGTAAAATACTACATCAGTCAAACTTCTGGTAAAGCACCTAAATTGCTCTCTTATCGTCAAACACTCCTCTGCAGTTATAAAACTCAGCACTGCTTGAAAGCCAAGGACAAGGAGAACTCAAGTCTACCTCAGTTGCTGGTGCTGATGAGTTCAGTGAAATGCACGCTGAATGGGGTGCAAGAGCAGCTAGTTAATCTTATGCCAAAGGGTCATGCATTGTTACAGACATTTCTATTAGCGGGACGTTGTTATGAAAACCTGTCACGCTGGTTTGACACGTGATTCAGAGCACAAGAAAGAATTAATCACTGTGGGCAATACAACTGCAATTATATCAACCATGCAGGACTCAGCTTACCTAAAAATATAAACTATAACTAAATTCATGATTAAGCAGTGAGACCTCACAGTAAGACAACAATCAAGTTTTTTTACCTAGGCAACTGAAATGAAAGAAAAGCCAAAAGGCAGCAGGTACTGTTGTGAAACCAAAACGTAACCCAAAGATCTGTATCTCCTCTCTCCTTCTTTACTCTTCTTTTATTAAATCTAGAATTTAGCTAGGCTAAAAACCTGATACTGAACAACAAATGAAGCTTTCATCTGCAGTGAAACCTTCCTTTTCTTTTACAAACCAGAAAACAAGTAACACAGAAAACACAGGTCACAGCAAGTGCCAGAAAGATCAGCAGAAGACACAGCAGACTTCTAACTCTTCAGCAATTCCCTTGGGATTTTCACCACAGGTTTCCTATGCAGCTGCCAGGCCTTCTCCCTGTCTAAGGGCAGCACCTCTTCCAAACTGCAGCCAGCATGTGAAGCATCAGTCCGGAACACGAGAGACATGGGGCTTCACACGAGGCAAGTAATCTCATACCACAGCATTGAAGAAAGGCACATCAAGTCCCAAGCTGGAGACAGAAGCAATCAAATTAATCTGGCAACTAACAGCTAGCTCTCTTTTCTTTGACTTTTTCTGTTGCTTGCTTTTGGGTACACAAAGAAGATGCAATTCTAGGCTTGAGACCATGCAAAACTCCTCATGGCTCTCCCCCGTGGGTCTCTGCAGCTCAACTCTGCTTTGCAGTTCTCTTCATCCACTGCAAAAACTACTCCTTCCACGTCTGCGCCTGGCCTTACCCTCCTGGCTAAGCAGAACTCAAACATCTTGGTCTGGTCCCGCAAAGAACAGTGCTCATCTCTGCAGTGTGTTACCTTAGCAGAAAGACAAATATCCCAAAAGACACATTCATGTCTGATGTGGTGCAGAAGAACATCAAGGAAATATTTTCAAGTTGCTATGTAGCACACTGAATATTTTATTCTTAACTAAACTGAGGGGTTTTCTCCTCCTTCTACTACTACTGAAAGGGAAGAAATATACTGAAATTCAGAAAACTTGAAACTCCCTTAAAAATGCATTGCTTTGATGTTGCCAGAAGTAATTCTACCTTGTTCAGTCACCCAACAAGGCTTTTTTTTTTTTTTAAAGGTGAAAGAGTTACTGCTTTAAAGTTAGAAACATTAGAGAATATTGACTTTGCAATGGAGACGGCTACTCCCTTAAACTTGGCAGCTCCATCTCCTTATGGTCTGGCAAGAAGAGTATTGTCTTAAGAAGCAGGTAGCCCTAAATTTTAAGAATAATGAAGCTCTACAACATGAAAATGGTGGACTTAAGCTCAAATGTCATTTTCCAGAATGAAATAGTAATTACTTTTACCAGATCAAACAAATAGTGTTGACAACTAAAATAACAACACAGCAACTCAATAGACAAATTACTTAAGATGCATGACAGCAAATGTTTTTCCACAAATTTCTGTCTGTCCGTCTGCTGGTTGAAACAATTTCATACATGCCCAAACCTTGCTGTGGTCACTATCAGCAAGTACAAAAAGCCTGGCAACGCAAAGGCAAAGCTAAACCCCTCTCCCTAACTCATACAGCTCTATTTTCTCCTATTCAAAATTAATGGTGTGTTAAGAACAAAGGGTCGATCTTGGATTGGCCTTCCTGGATGTCAGTGGTTTGTGGCATGAAGTTCACATGACCAGAAGGATTTTCTACATGAGTATATCTGAACTCAGTGTTTCCAACTGCTGTACTCAGCCCCTTTTACACAAATCCCCACTTACACAAATGTATATAATATATATAGACAGACAAAAAGGTAAGCAAGAACAGACTCGCACGTCAACTTCTTTTTTAGCCTTTTTAAATAAATAATCAAATATCAAGTAAGGTTGCGTGAGCTTTCAAACCACGCAGGCCAATTTACAACATCTCAGATTGCTAGCACATAAAAGGGAATAATAGACCTTCTACAGATGCATCACCGCCAGAAGCAGGGCTTGTGGTTTAACATCCCACTGGCGTGCAGCATGAAGGCCACCAGCTGTCAAATACCAATTTCTGTAGCAGTGCTCATTTTTATACGCAGCAACACCAGCAACATCCCATACCAGAGACCAACCCCTCAGTGCTGTTAGGAAAACTGTGAGAGGGAAGACACAGGCAGCTGGTCTGCTTAAACACACCAAAAAAATTGTTACCAACACCAGATTTATTCTAACTTAAAAAAAAAAAACCCCACACACAAAAAACCCAACGATCTCAACAAACTAAAACTACCCTGTCTTCCTTGCACCACACCCTCAAAATAAACAAGAAACAGATGAGTGCTTCAAACTGGCACTGTACTTTGATTCCCCACCTGGGGAAAAAGAGGAACCTCGGTTACTTAACCTGGCATTGGTGTGAAAATACCTGTACTTCAAACTGAAAATCTGACTGGTCCTTCCAAAACCTACATTAGAAAAAAACCCACCAAAACCCACAAGGTCAGAGATTTTCATTTGACTTATTAAAAACTGGATATGAAATAATCACTATATATCACACAGAAACAGTATCAACACTTGAGGTAGGTAACCAAGCACGTCATGGAAATCCTGATGCTCTTGCCCAGACCTCAGGACAATTCTGCTCACTTAGTTCTTCTAGGAAAGTGTAACATTACAGTGGGAAAGAAATAAAGAAACTTAGAGGATTGTGTGTCACGTCTTGTGATGTGCTGCCAGGTAGTCTCCCAGATGTCAAAACATACAGCGCAGTGACAAGTGGTAGAAGTTTCCAGGAAAACATCCTGGCTGAAACAAAAAGTCTGGCATTCATTTTCACAAAGGGCCAAGGAAGGGAGGGTGGGGGGAAGAATTCTACACTCCCACTGTTCCCAAGAGCTTCTGAGACAGAAATGGAGGAAAAAATGCATTAAACATCTGTATTGTCTTTCAGTGGCTAAGCACCATCTCTAACCGTAAGTATCACAGTCCAAGTCACAGACGTCACGTCACTAATGTCATAATCACGCTTACACCAAACTGGAATAAAATCCACATGAAATCAAGGATCTGCAGCACAGCCCGCGTTGGGATCGATGCCACAGTTTGGTAAAACTATTACATTAAAAACATAATGCGTTGCCCATCATCTACCTGGGAAGCATTTCCGTAAGTTGCACAAAGCCAGCGTACGCCAGTTCAAATGCACCCCGGTGCCTTGACTGCAGCAGATGATGTTTAAAGTAATCTCCAATATTTTTAACCTAAAAAAAGAAAAAAGCTATTTGAAATTATATATAACAGTCCTTCTCCCGGTTGGACAGGCCGCTGGCAAAACCAAAAAGCAACTGCAGTCCTATCATAAAACAACAACAAAATATTTAATTTAAGGATAAGAAATACTACACTCAATTTTTCAGGTTAAAGGGATAGTTTTATGTCCTTAAAATAAGGTCAAAAGTAAATAAAATTAGCTATTTGTCTGGGAGGAACACACTCAGATTTTAAGAAAAGAAAGGGCGTACTTTGATTCTGAGAGGAAACAAACTTCGAATCCTTCTTGTTTGCCTTCGCTCTTACAAAAAATCACAAAGAAAATATCTACTAAATCACAACAGCAGAAACAAACATCTACAGGTATGTCGGAGACAGGTAAGAAATTCAAACCGCAGAAATTGTGCCAAAGGGAAACAATCTACTTTAGCTATTTCTAAGGTTCTAGGATTCTGTGTAATTGCCTTCGACTACTAGAAACAATTAGAAAATAAAAGAGGTGCCGTGTGAGAGTGACATTTAAAAGTCCCAAAAAGCTGAATGTTCTAACTTTGACTCCTAGTTCCTTTCTAGAGCTCCCCCAGAACACCGAGTTTTTAAAGCTGCCTGGAAGCAAACAGTTCCACACAATCTCATTCCACAAAAAGCCGTGCTTCCATAATTTTTGTCTAAACCTCATCAACTTTGAAGGTCTAAATCAAACTTCCAACATAATGAGTTTGAAGCACATATCAAATACTTATGTCATGCAAAATGTTCTACACAAGTTCCAAAGGCTTCCTCACGAAATGGTTCTTCCAACCTTTTATGTAAAACCAAGCATAAAATCATGACAAGTTTTGTAAGAAACTCTGTTTATTGTGTTACTTATTAAAGAATATACTTCAATAGTCTGATGAGTAACTAAGATGGTTGATGTCGCACGTAGCTACGTGGTTTTTCACCCTACCATTAAGTAATTCATATTACCCAAGCAATGAGATTGCAAGTAATCAAAAAACAAAATATTGGAGACTATGTCTGTCTCCTTATTACTTCCTGCTGCTAAAACCCACCTACTGGGAAGCAAACAATAACTGGAGATATTGGAGCTAACACAGTTTTCTCTGAGTGGGTTTTAAGGGAGTTTATGTCCATACAAGGTTTCAGTTTTCCAGCCCCAGAGCTGGAGTTAGGGCCCTTTTTTCAGAAGCAGATGACCCACAGACACACCAGCTCTCCAGGTGTGTCAACAAAACCAAACCAAGGAACCCATCACACACAAATCAAACCACTGTCCTGTTCTACCACCACCCTTATGTTTTTAGAACAAGTCATACGGAGTTTCTTTTTTTTTTTCACTATTAATATTTCTGAGCTTTTTCCAACAGCCACATGAACTAGCAGCTTACTTCAAACTGAACCCTGCCATATTCATTTCCACTCGTGGGCTAGAGCTCGAAGAAGAAGCACTGCCGTAACTTGCTTTTCGCCAGTGCCACAGGGCTGACCCCAGGGCAAGTGTATAACAGCATCACACCATGCACTAGTGCCCGGCTCCCCTGTGTCATAAAACCAGTACTGCAGATGGCAGGCTGAGGAACATGTCAAAGAATTCACATTTTCTACGTCACAAAGGTCCACAGCAACTGTAAGAAAAGGTGACCTGACCAACTTTGCTTGCACAGGAAATGATGCCCCAGTTCAAGGTAAAATACTCAAACATGGAGTAGGGAGCAAGTATCTTAAATGCATTTGATCATCCTGGTCAAAAAAAAAAAACCAAACCTACACTACCACAGGTCAGTCATACTAATGCAGCCATCACCAACTGACAAGGCCACGCTTGCTGCTGACCCCAAGAATGTCAGTGTTCAAGACACAAATTCTGTGCAAGAGGTTCCTTTGTGACTCCAGATCTTACGTTCCTGGCATTAAGATGCCACTAAAGTAGGCTCCCTCACTCTAGAGAGCACTTTTTTCAAACCCTTAGGAGCGGATGGCTTTAAACCCTTAAAGGACTGCAAAAGCACCTCACAGTAGGAACAACTAGTAGTCAGTGAACTACTGCCAACCAGAGGAGATACAGACTGATGAAGACCCGGGGAAAGGAGGTTTTTTGGTGGATTTGGGGGTTCCGTTTGTTTGTTTTAAAAACCCTTCCTTGAACAGAACAAACTGCAAAGCAGCAATGGAAGTCTGCACTTGTGCACCAGTGGCACAAGCAACAGGTAGGGAGGGTCATCAGTACTTAAGTGTTCTGCGTACTTCAGCGTCCCACCACAAGGGCTCAGATCACCTCTCATGACTCAAGCAAACCCCTGGTAGCGAGACAATACAAAGTCTTGACTTCTGCTGCCTGCTTCTTTTCACTTCAGTACACAGTTCTGGCACGCTCATCTCCCAAAATTGTCTTAAAACTTCACAGGTGACAGAGATGGGAGTTTGAGGACAAGCTCAAACTTCCTCCAGGCTTGGAGCACCTCCCGTGATTTGCAGGTTATAGGACAAAATCACCAGAGACTTCATGAGCTATCATTCTGCCGAAAATAGACAGAACAGGACAGGATATTGTTTGCACTGTCCATCTCAACAGGCGAAGCTTTGAGCCTGCCATCTCTGGACTTTAAGGTCAGATGGAGGATGAAAGGCAGCATATGTATTCACGTCTATTCTTAAAGGCAAAGCAGCAAACGGCTTAGGCTTTGAGGACTGCCAGTTCCAATACAGCATTTTGAGACTCCTCAAATTTTTGTGTAATGGCAGTTACAAAAACTACACAGAAAACATCCACACTTTTTCGTATAATATTTGTTAGACATTTAGCCAAATTGTATTTCCTTGCAGGCCTGAGGAAAATCGGGGTTTCAGACTGACTTCTCATCAGTTAGCATTCTCTGAACCAGAATGCAGCATTCTGTTTTACAGGAGGACATCAGCAGCATAAAGAACCTAATGAGGCACCTACAGGAAAAGAAGATATGCTACTTAATAACACAGCGTTTCTGAAAGGGCAACCACTAGCATCTGCCTTCTAAATAAACAGAAGGGATGTTAGAGATGACTCAGTCCACAATACCAATGCCTTTTTGACTTGGAGCAGACTAAGGAACATGATGGTGGAAAGGCATGTCTGTTCTCTCAACTCCCCTCCAGATCCCTGAAACAACACAGGCTGCTAACCAGATGAAAATGTGAAGGCTAGAGACAATGCAAGAAGATACCAACACTATTTCCATGGCACCACAACATTAGATATCAGAAGAAATAAGATCTGCAGTAGATTATACTATTATTTATCTGAAGATGGAAAGTTCTAATATCTAAGGAAAAACTAATTAAGCCTTTGCTGTTGGAAAGGAAGAGAGTTTAAAAAGTAGCATGTCTTGCACATTTCAATCTTCCATGTAGAGACTGGTTTTGTCAAAACCATATGGAAATGAAAAGGTCATCAATTAAAAACAGAAATTTAATAAACACAAAATATTTCCCAAATAAATGCCTGTGGTAATCTAATTTCTTGTAAACACGGAACTCCACATTATACAAGAGGCCCAGATGCCATATAACATTTCTGATCTCTTAAATCAAAAAAAATTGAAGAAAAAAGAGAGTCACGTTACAAATTATTCATAATTCGGTCTCCTATGGAGGCCAAGACTGCAACTAGTCAGCACATCTGACTTTCAGAATTAGTGATTATGAAGCTCCGTTAATGAAGAGCGTTAAGTGAAATCCCAACTAGAGTCCAAACTGAAACAAAAGACATTTTGAATATCAAGTCAGTTTAGAAGATTTTTCGTAACTCTATCAATGCCTCCTACACACTGAGAGCGATGAAGGGGGAGGAGACAGGCAGGCACTGTGTCCCTAAACACAGCAGACACCTTATAACTCACTCAATACAATCAGAGTGAATATTCCTGAGTTTGTTAGCTGTGTATAATAATTTCTTCACTTACCTGTTACTACTATAGTTATGTCTCCTGAATACCACTTTATCAACAAGTAGACCATTAACCAAGTATAATAAAACAAGAAAACCGTGAAAACATGGCAATAAAAAAAAAAAAAAAACCTTTTCCCATACAGAATGTAGATTCAAGAAAAAACAGTTTTCTGAAAACTGCCTTCCCCACCACTGCCCCCCCCAAAGGAAAGTGCAGGGTTTATAATATAAATTACCTCCCTACCTGTTCTGCAGTAATCAACCCATCGGAAGGTTCAGATGTAGCCTGTAAAGGCAAAAGTTTACACAGCGTCCCTAAGAGCAGAGATACTTCCTTCATGCTTCTCCAGCAACACACCAGAACCATCTGAGCGGTGACGTCACATGTTTGCCTTTCTTTACCTTAAAAATAAAAACCAGCAAATGTAGTAGTGTAACTGAAGACAGAGACTCGTAACTTAAACTTCATTTAGCCTGATCATCTTACAAAACACAATTCACTATGACAAAAACTTCTGAACTTGCTAATCTGAAAGATAATTCAGAGTTGGTGGCCCTGATAGCTTCCACTCCGGAGCACGCACTTGGACAAGGCAGCAGCACATCGTTTCACCAGGAAACCACTATTTCAGAGAGTGGAGGTCTCACAGTTGGTGTGCACCTGCACACTGAACTGTACAGACACCTACAACCCTGGAGCCAGGGTCCAACCACCTCCATATCAACCGCTCCATCACTCCCAGGAGGTTACCTGGTTTGGAAGCCAGGTGTCCCCACAGGAGGAGGCCTGGCAAAGGCAGCCCGTTCCTGACACAACATCCCCATCTGGTGGTCACTGTGCCGCTCCTCACACATTTACACACCTTTTCACAAACAAAACCTATGGCCCAACCGAAACGGTTTTAAACAGAAGAAAAAACATTAGGAAAGGAAGTTCAAGTATTTAAAACTTAAAAAGCTTGCATAAATTAAGTTTAAAAATTTACAGATATTACTTGAATTTATTCTGGCACACACTAAATATGGCGAAGTTTACAATTTCTTTATCACCGTAAGGCTCCATTTCAGAGCTGCTATTCATTGAAGTAGTCAAACACTATCTAATATTTCCCCACTGGAATCTTTCAGACAGAAGCTTCTGCTTTCGTAGTTTCAGACAACAAGCTGTATCGCATGAACATGTTCCCTGCCAGTCTTGTGTACACTGGCGAGGGAAACCCCACCAGCACCTCTCAAGGAGAAAGGCATTAAAAGCGTTGCTTGACAGAAAAGGTATTAGAGATGACCTGGCCGGTGCAGTTAAGGCCAATACCAAAACAAGTCGTTTTTCTCTTGTGCTCTAAGAGGGATTAACCACGATCTGCCAGTGAGTTAGTCTTTAAAACCGTGCACATGAATAACTTCTGACAGATTTATTGAAGAACTGAAACATTACACGGAGCGAGCAACTTTCCGTTTTGATCCCCCAGTTAAAAAGCCTGCTCTGTAAAGAATATCTTGAATTCATTACTAACACAGCACAGGACTTACCTCTCACTTCTGTGCAAGCATTTTCCATTGGCCTGTGGTCAGCCAGCTGTTCAGACTCTTCTTTGCACTGTTCTTTCAAAATCTTTGCTTGCATAAAATAATCATTTGTATCCTGTGGTTGTATCTCATGCAGAATCATCTGCAGGCGACCTGCACTTTCTACACATTAAACAAGAGGAATTTTTAAGATGGTTTTGACCTCCAGTTCTTTCACTTCAGTTATGTAAGTACAAAAGAAAGTGATTAGCACTACAAAATAAAAATAAAATTATGGTGATTATGAGGATTAAGGAAGAAAGAAAACTGGACTTTACAGTCATCTGTTTTGAAACAGATGAAACAACACAATCTGCAAGTGTGTGGGGTTTTTTAGCGCAGAAGTCAATAACCTCTATCACAAGTTAAAAGAATGGCTTAAGATTATGCCCTAAAATGAGCAAGTGAAAGGGAGGGAAGCTACCTCTTGTTCTGAATTGCTGTAAGACAAACAGAACTTCAGGAGTCTCCGATTTTAACAGAATTCTGCTGGGGTTTTGTTTGTCTGTTTACCTGAGTCACTGTCCATTGGAATAAGACCCTCTGGTGATGAGCTCTGCACTACTGGTGATACTACAGCAGAGAGTTTGTATGACATCAGGATGAGCCTGGCCACCACTTCCTTCCAGTCAGCCACCAATGTCAAGTTACTTAAAAAACAAAACACCACAACAAAATCTCAAGCAAAACCCAGCATGGCATGGATTAAAAATAATTGTACCTTTAAAAGAAAAAACTGAAGTTACACACACAGTATTTATGAGAACTATAAGTAGCGGAGAGTTGGCAAAGTCGCAAGAGAGAGTTTAACATATACAGAGGACACACCCAACAGCAGCCAGAGTTCTAAAAACCGCAAGCACTGGATTTTGATACAAATAACACCGTATGCTTCTATGTTCTCCTGAGCAGCAATTCCACTGTGCTTACACACGGAGTTGCAACTCACTATTAGCAATATTTTACTTACTTCAAAGGCAGTTGCTGCAAAGCCCCAGTTATACAATGAACTCTGCCATACATCGGGAATGATGCTGCTGCTTGAAGCAGAGACTTCTTAGCTTGAAATATTTCTTCTTCGACAGTCACCAACAAAAGTTTGATAACTAAAATTAAGAAGTACAGATTCACATTATATACGTGTAAATATATTGTACTTTCTAAGAAACAAATCTGCTTTAAAGAAATGGGAACAAAGCCTGTTGAATGAATTTGCCAAATCTGCCAGATCTAGAGTCTCCTGATTTCCATCCAGAAGCACTAAACCAAAGCAAAACATTCCACATGTGAATGAAGGTTAATTACTGCAGAAATGTACGTGCAGGACTGCAAACCACTCAGAAAAATGGTTACAAGCGAGCAGAGCTCCAAGGGGCAGTGCTGCAAATATCGAGTACTGGAACATGATACACACCAGCTACCAAGAGGCTTCTGAACAGTAAAACAAAATGTACTCAAAATCCTACCAGAAATAAGCATCTCATTCATTACAGCTCCTACCAAAAGCCTTAAGGAAAAGCAGTCAGGTTTCACATAAATATATAAACCATGGGGCTTCCCTTCCCTAAGAGCTTACCTGCTAAAGAGTTCTTCTCCACCGTACTCGCTGGTGTGCTTTCATCCCTCTGGGGGGGATGCTCAACCCATCTGCCTGAACAAACGTGCTGTAGTCCTTCGTGATGCACTAAGAAGTTCAACAAGTAGGAAGCAGTGACACAGTCGTACGGCTTGGTACTTGTGCTAAGATCCACTGCTGCTTGGAACAGGAGACGCAGACTTTCAGAATCCTGCAAAAAGCCCCAATACGGCTCATTTTATTGAGCTTCCATATTGATTTAATTAAGCTACTTTAGCACCCTGGAATCTAAGAACCTGCTTTTCAGTAAGTTTGCCAGTTTATATTTCTTCAGAAACACTTTGTACACTGACCACAGTGTGTGTGCATGTACTTGGCAAAGATACAATTAGGTACACACTGAAGATGGGGGACAGTCACTTTTAAAGCAGAATTCAAACATGCAGCAGCTCACAGGAGGGATTTTGTGGCGTTTATTTTTTCAAAATACTGTGTTTTATCTGCTAATGGACAGAGTAGCGTAGCTTACCAGGAAGGAGAATCTATTCACTCATGACTTTAAAAGTAACTGTTCGTGAAGTAATAAACAGAAAAATCAGTATCGAGTCAAAGGCAAGACTCGGGAGAAATCACAAAATCAGGCAATGAAATCTTTCACAAAATTACTCCTTTTAATTACATACCTGTAAATTAAATGCAACATCACGTATTTTCATCAAAAGCCCAAATGCCAGAACTTTCACTTCCTCAAAAGTACTGGCTAAACACTGGATCAAAGTTCGGACACGAGCAGAATCGATCTCCTGATCCAGCTGAAACACTTGTGCCTGGCCTGTTCAAAGAAATCGATGCCTGACATCATTTTGCTGTCATTATTTCCAGAATAAGCACTGTACGCACATTTTCCTTAGCTATACTACACAAAGCACTAAAATCAAATCATAGCTAAGGCATTAATATTACTTCTCTTAAAAGGTCCTAGAATGCCACATTTACTGTTGGAAAAAAAAAGTTACCATATTCTCAAAACGATCCTCAGTAATACAGAAAGTAACTTACTGGCAGCAACAGAATCCCATTCATTCACATTAAAATCAGCACTGCAAATAAACTTTATTTTAGCTTTGCTTAAAAATTCTTTTCCTGGAAGTATGTAATATCAGAAAATTATTTCTCCCAATAAAGGTTTAAAACTTCAGTGCATTTTAGGGCCTTTTTTGCCATAGGAATAATCCCCTAAACCAGAAGCCATTACAATGTTTTGCTTTTAATTTCAATGTAAAGGAATCATGATTTATCAGGGGGGTTGAGGAATTATCTTGCAACAAGGCATTTTTCTTCTCTCTCAAAATCAACTTTTGTGAAGTAAATTTAAAATCAAAGCAGCACAAAATAATAAACTGTCCAAACTAAGTAGATCCTTATTTAGTATAATACTGTGAGCAGGATATACAGGCCTTTCAAATCAGGAGTTATGGTCTCAACGTTTAAAATTCCGTATCATCGAGCTGCCAGAACAGGAAAAGGGGGTATAGTTCTCAAATATATTCAATCTTGCCCAAAAGTTTTCTTCATAGTAACAAAAATTCATTGAAAAAACTTGCTAAAAACCAGTCTATGCAAGAAAATCTCTATTTAAGGAAGATATTCAATACGCATAATATTTCATTTACTTCAATGTTCCACGTTCCAATAAGACTCACTATCCTTTCTTAGGCAAGATGAAAGCACATGAGAAATGCCATGTAACTTAAGGACTACAAATAGACCAAACTCGACTAGCTGGTGTGAAAGAACCCTCTCCAACACCTCCCATCCCTCCCGCCTATAAAGCGGGCTTCTCACCTTTTGGCCCAGAAAATATTTCTGCTATTGATCCTAAAATAGTGAGTGCAGAAAATCTGGTTGGGTGTGATGAGCCGGGAAACAGGACCTCAAAAAGTCTGTCACATAAAGACGACATGAAATCCTGAAAATCACAAGAAAAGTTTTAAGACAGTTTCCTTGCTGTCCTACAAACGTAAGTCTAAGGAGGTGAATTCAGGACATTCTGCTTCACATATTACCAAACCAGTTACGACCTTACAGTAAACTCTGGAACAGTGGGAGGCCTACCTTCATAGTACCGACAAACTTGTTTCCTAGAGCACAGTGAGGGCTGGACAATTGTTTTTACAGTTTCCCTTCCCCACTCCCACAAAAAGACGATCATTGTACCGAAGTCTTGAGAATTAGTTGACCACGAACAGCAGAACTCAACACAAGAAGCAGTTTAACACAAAGAACCTGATTATGTGGGCCTTCAAATGGGAGAGAAGGACAAACACAGAAGATGACTTAATACACTGAAACTGTCATTCATTCTCTCTCTGATCACTCTGGAAAGCTACAGAAAGGCTGAAGCTCAACAGATCTCTATTTCAAGCCCAAGTAATACACATCACTTAAAACTTGCTTACTGACTTACTTTGTACTGCTGCAAAATCCCCAGAGGATGCCTTTCAGCTGAGTTTCCAAGTAGCTCTTGCTTGGTTTTAGTTTGCTGCAATTTGTAAAGCACCTGGGAACTTTCTTGTATCCTACAAAATAACTTAAAACAGAGGCAAAACATAGGTAAGGCAAGAATCACTGACAGATGCATAAGGGAGAGGGGGATTTTCAGCTTATTTTCCACATCATATAGCTTGTAATCTTTAAAAAGTTTGCATACAGTGTCACACAGAACAAACCTTCTCTCCCTACTCCAAAACCAAGTATTTGCTCCCCACCTCTCTTGTGACCAACCTTTTTCCCCTCCCTTTACACCTCCAATGCATTCTTTTCAACTTCCTCCTTAAATTCATGGCTAGCCTTCTCCTCCCACCTCCTCAATTTCTGCAGAACATATGTTCCTCTATTAAAAAAGCTCAATTAATGCATACAATTTTTATAGCCCCAGTGCCTCTTAGAGAATTTGACTGATCTCAGGAGTGCTTCCCCCAGCTCTTTTACTACCCACTGGTATTATTTCCTTTCTTATCACACTCCCTCTAACACAGTTTTTCCATCTCATATTTCTCAGTCTGCACCAGGTGAGAATGGAGAGAGGTCGACTTCTCTTTCCTTTATGCCAAACCTACTTCCTCCACTTCTCCCATCTCTCATTAATTATCTTCTCCTTCCACACTGCTTTCTTTTCCCATTAGTATCTTCCAGAACGTTCTTTATACACACAGAGTTTACTCATTTTATCCATATCTTTCTACCATGATCTGTGTGTGACCTTGGCAACTTCCACCATGTCGATGCGCTCAGTCCCCGCAGACTGTAACAGCACGGCCACATCACACTGTTCCCTTCACATTCCTCCACCTTGTTTTCCCAGGCAGGTTGCTGAGGCTGATCAAGGGACTGAGGATTTGCCTGAGGTCTGGGATGTCTCCATAAGCACTCCTGGTCCATAGCAACAGCACACTGCTTTGCTATTAGGTACAACAGGCACATGCTGGCAGGTTCAGTAACGCTCACTACTGTTCCTCATCAAGTCACTGCACATAGTTTGTCATTTGAGCTGTCCTTGCCTGCCATGACTTAGCAGCATTCGGTTGGGGCAAACATACACCACAGTCCTGGTCCAAGAGCTTCTGCTCTTTCAGATGAGCAACTTCAAAACAGACTCAGCAGAACCGTTTTTTTAAAAGCTGTATAACTAAGGTAACGGGCGCATTAGACATTGTTAAGAGCTTGAAATTACCTTTCTTAGTAAAGAAGCGATCTGTTGCCTTACTGAAGGAGACTGGCTGTTCAAGTTGTACATCATAAAAAACTGAATCAGTTGCATTTCTTCCTCAGACACAATTTCTGTGCTACGATGGGTTTCACAAAGCAAACCTAAAGCATCGATGCAAACCTGGAAGACATTTAGGTGTCAGCCACAGAAGTGACAGGCACCTATGATGGCACCTTTGTTTTAAAATGATGCTGAGAGAGTGTTTTCTAATGTAAAGACACACAAAGAAGTTGTCCTTTTACCTGACTGTGCTGATGAACCAGACCCTGTCTTATACATTCAGTGGATACAAGACCATTGCTCAGGATATCTGAAAGCTCCAGGCGTCCGTGAGCCCTGGCTGTTCTCAGGCAGGCCATTAATGCTCCAAGAGCTCCCCTAGTACTGCGAGAGCCTAAAGAACATGAACAACAGTAATAATTACAGTCCGAGTAACACAATGTACTAATTGCAGTGCTTGGCAGAAACTGCTGATACTTCCAACACATGGTCCTCACCCCCCTTTTATTTTTTACCCCATAAATCCCAGAAGACAGTGTCTGTCCTAGATTAAACTAATTCTAAATCACTCGGTTCCCAAAAACCTTCATCCTGAACATGTCATATGAAAAAAGGACCTGGCGAGATCTCACAAGACTTTATTTTAGAATTACACTAATTATGTAAAAAACTACAGGCAATTCATAACGTATGCAAATATTTGCAACAAAAACCAATCTGTAAAGCCCTGTGACTGGACATACCTGTGTAAGAAATAACAGCAGAACAGAAAAGCAGGGGAAAACATACTGCTGGGTAACAAAGCATGGCATGGAAAGGGAGCAGTGAGGCACCCAGTTAGAATACCAATTATTTTGCTCATGGCATGAATACACACACCTGATTATTGTGAATTCCACTTTGATATACTAACTTCTATAACAACCACTTGGGATTTTTCTCCCAAATTAATCCTAATAATAGACCAGAACACACATTTTTGATTTTTTTTAAACATTCACAATTCTAATTATGATCTTTAATTTCTTACCTACATTAGCATCTGCAGAAGCCCGAAGAATTCTTATCATGTAGGTCAGACTGTCGGGGCTACATTTGAGCAGTTTTGGTAAATAGTAATCTATTATGTAAGTGGTCTGGTCGTGGTTCCCTTCACACAGTATTACTAGCAGAGGAGAAACCCAGATGTCATGCCACTCGTCAATCCAGGTACTTTCTCGAAAACTTGAAGTAAAATGGGCTTTGTGATTTGTAAACATGGTTTCCAGAAGATCACTAGCATAGGGTGCGAGAGACTGGTCATTCATCATGTCCAGGATCTGCACTGGAATTGTTCTGTCCAGCTGCAGTATGTTTTCGGTGCCCACACACTCCACGAGACAACCCAGAGAAGCGTATTTCCCTTTCACGTGCCATTCCAGGCTTAGTAAACGCTTTATCAGCCTGGCAAAGAATGGGTCTGATTTTAAATTCGATCCACTAATGGTGGTTCGGTGGATCTGAAGAACATTCTTGAATATCAGTTTGGTTTGGTGTCTAACAGCATCCAGAGGGTGTTCCCAGTGGGTATAAATGTATTCCAGCAGCTTCCCAATTACATCCGAGTTCCCATTAAGTTTGATTTTTAGATCTGCAGAGCCTGAAGTGAGGGCAGCCAGTGCTGAATTAGTCCAAATAACAAGGATTCTTGACAAGGATGTTGTCATACTGGAGTCTTTTAACCTTTTAAAAAGAAAAGAAAGCTCATTATTTGCACTTGTCAACTTTCTTTCAAAATAACTACTCACCATATTAGCTTACCTCACACTACAACATGTAAGGAGACACTAACCATCCACTGGAGAAAAGGAACTGACACAAAGAGGAGGTGAATTGGATGTTGCAACGCATACAGTTACCTGACATGCTGTGAACTGGTCACAGCTAAAGCCCCTAAATGTGGGGGTTTAGCCACTACACTTGCTGTTTTAAAAACAAAGCACAGGAGGTGATGTCCTGAAACTGAAGTTCTTCTTACTGCATAACAACTGCTTCTGCTGCACCTTACCATCAAGTAGCTGGTAAACTAACCCCACTTAAATGGGAAAACCAAAACTTTCTTCTAGTGTGCAAGAGAAAATAGTAACATCAACTATCTACGCAATATCAAGACATTATGCTTTTCAAACCTATCTGAATACGTTAAAAAGCTGGCACCAACTGTGGCAGAAACTAACATCGTTAAGCTGAAAACATGCCAGAGACATTCCACCAGGACCCTAGGAGCTGTGTAAAAATAGCAGTGAGAAGATCAACCCCCTCCTCCCAAACATGAAGCGATACAAACCAAAACACAGGCTTACTCGGAACTCAAAGACAACAAGACTGATGCGATATCTAGTAACAGTTTCTCTCCTTTTCCACCCATGCTGCCACTCTTCCATTCCAGCATAGCCAGTGCTCCGTGGCAAAGAAAGAGAAGGACCGAGTCGGGGAGCTCTTCCACACACAGCGTCTCGCAGTTACTCACAAACCACGCTGGCACACCCGCGTGTTTCACTGACCCAAGAAGCAAGTCACTGACCTGTAATAGCAACGTTATGCCCATTAGAGCGTCTCAGCACAGGGGAAAAGCTGGCTTGTGCATAACTGAGAATCTTACAACAGCTGAAGAGATTTCTTGTACATTGTTTCTCTCAAATTCAAAACCCAAGAATTGTTATTTCACACGGCAAGGAGAGAATAAAGGATTTACACTCCAGCAGAGACTAATACAGAGGTTGGAAAGTCCTGCTACCTGTATCAGCAATGCCTCTGCACAGTGCTGTTTGAGCTGATTACCAACACCATGACATTTCACAGTCTTTAGCGAAGAAATACACTTACCAAGGAAGGTAACCCTTCAGCTGGCTCATACATAGCTTTAGTGAACAGAATAACAGCCAGTCCTGAGGCAGTCTGAACAGTCTGCAGGAGAGCTGCTGCAGGGCAGAGGAAGATACGTTACATCAGAGCGCAGCAAACACTGTGTGCTAGAACCATCTGCCAAAATCACAAAGGTGGTATTGAATTTTCCCAGACTACTTGTAGCTGTATGACCACAAACCTGCAGCTTCCACCTCGACAGCAACTCAACTCATTGCCTCGATAGCAAGAGGCAATGAATTTATACTCCAGTGTAACAGGACACTATTAATCCCTTTCAACAGACAGAAAATACGGAACTGCCCAGTAAGACAAGGACTGTGGCAGAGCCTACTGACATCTATATTCGATTCGTCTGTACAAAATTATCTCTGTAAGAAGTAAACATAATTGTAGTGCACCAATAAAAAGTTGACAGCATAACTCATTCAGATGCACGCATTTTCAGTAGACACAGACATCCAGTGAGACTCAAAAGTATTTCTGTTAGTTTCTAAATTATTAGTAATAGCATTTACCTTGGCTTATTTTAGTAGGACAAGTTAAACTGTATACTCCAAAATTATGATCTATAAACCACAGCTCACTGAAAGACCCCAGACTGCTCCCACTCCCAGTAATCTCAGCAGTTCACTTTCCATTCAAGCTAAACTAAGTATTTATACTTACAGGTTGTGTTCACTACAAAGACAAGACTGATTTGATAAAAATATTTGGGTTTGAATGTGACTAAGCTTACCATCCACTAGGAAGTTTGTGGAGCTTTTCAGTAAACTACACATGCTTTGCCAAACAAAAGATTCATCGTGTTTCCAAACACTTCCCTGGGTATTTTCTTCTAATTTCTGTACAAGCGTCATTGAAACTTTTATGGCTATCAGCAAGTCATGCATCAACTGAGTCTGAACAATATGATTTCCGTGATTCTTCCTGTGGGGAAAAAAAAGACAGACATGCAGACAAAAGGAAATGAAATCTTTCTTCACCATCCCCAGAAAACTATGTTCTGCCAACTTCAGATAGAATTAATGGTATAAACTAACATATTCTTTGAGTTGACCAGATAAGCAACTACAGGAAAACAAGAGGCAGACTCAAGGGCAGCATTTTAGAATTAAGTTACCAAGCATAATGACAAATTCAGCTATGGTTTCTGCAGGTTCCTGTAACAAACATTCACTCATTTCATTCTGCCTGAGCAGAACTGATCTTTTCCAAAGTGATACTGCAAACCTTACCAGTTTATTTTGCGAAACAAACCAGATAAAATACACTTAAATTGAATTCACTTGCCTGTTTTCTTCCTGTATGTCAAGTAGTGACTTCTGCAGAAACTGAAGAACTAGGGAAAATAATTATGGTATGAGTTTATTTAAAAGAGAAATAGAACAGAAGAATTCCAGCACAGCAATCACCCAAACATCATACCCAGACAGACTGTGCACATCAAGTTCTCCCACATTACCAGCAAATCAGACTTCGGCCACATTATTGCCAAACAAAATCCTTGCCACGGCAGGCCTAGGCATAGTCAAGACTGGCTGCTAACGGCTTGGTGTGATGACATCCAACTTCACCACGAGGCACGGGACAGGGATACTTGACATAAAGTAGCATCAACTCCCCCAGCCCTTTAAGAATCCCTCAGCTTTAGCATTTTCAGATTTATATCTAGGGCTGCTCAATGGAAACTTAAGGTACAATCAAGAGAAAGTCTTTGACAAAAAAAGTACCATGTGAGGGTACTAGTTATTAAAAATTACCAGGAGGAAATCAGATCGATAGATCTTTACGCCTACCTCATGTTACTACTTCACACACAACCCTCCCCTCCAATAATCTACAGCAAAACATACTTTACTGTAAATATAACTTTACCTTCTTTGAACAGGTTCTTAACACTTGCTCTACCTAGAGGAAAGAAAACACATTTTAACTACTGAATACCAGCCGATACTCTTTATTTTACATCGACAAGGGTAAATGTGGTGCCGCACCAAGATGCGGACCCATGCGGAGCAAGTTAAACCCAAAGACAATGTATTCAACGTCACTGCACCTAAGCTGAAGTCCTCCAAACAGGCAGCGAGGTTGTCCAGCACTTTTCTGTACAAATACACGTCTGTGGTTTTCAGTTCTTCCCGAAGGCAGCGCACGAAGCTTTCTACAGCCAATGTCATACACGGTTCAGGAAGACCGTCCAGTGAGCTGCAACAGGGAGAAGCAGCAGCAGCACCAGTTAGCTCCTACTGAGGTGTTAAATGGCACCTAAAACCTCCATGAACAGATATTGCTTCCTGCATGAAAACATAATCTGCTTTAAAATAAACAAGCACCTTCTAATTTTGTGGCTAGAAAACCTGTTGAAGGGACAGAAAGCTCTGACATGCAGCCAAATACAGAGTGGAAGCCCTACATCTCTCTTGGTAGGGCAACAAATTATTTCAGGCATAGAAATGAAGCTAAGCAGGGATCATAAAAATATTAAGACTGTAACGAATTCACAAAAGAAATAAATACAACAGTAATTTTGCAACAAAGATTTGACTGCAAAAGAATAGGCATGAGATACCACAGTTTAGTTATGGTTTCTCTAACAGCCTTCTGACATGGTCAAAGTTGAGATTTTTAACAGAAGTATTTTAAATTTCTATTGTAATACTGGATTTTAAAATTCAAAGTGTTAATTATACACAATGTTCTCTCCAGTAATGAAATCAATTAAATACTTCCCTTTGAATTTAGGTATCCAACAATACACTGTATTATTTATAAGCAAAATTTTTAACTAAGCAAGAAAGAAAATCAGTACATATTTACACATATTAGTAACAGAAATTTTCAGTAATTAAATTACTGCAGCTTGTAGTGCTCAACAAATTACTGACTTCTGGGCAAGGAGAGCAATTAAAAAACATAAAGGCTTACTATTCAATTTTTTACCTTGCTAATACTTTTTTCAAGGGATTCTTTGCGCTCAGTGAAAAATACATGTCTCCCAAAACATCCAAACAAGCTTTAACCATGGGATCACATGCAGAGTCTTGATCCATCTTCTTCACCAATGGCATCATCTACAATCAACAGAGCATGCGATTAACAAAACCTCTGGACATACCCTCACCATTAACTGAGGCAGAATTCCCTCTCACCCAAGAACACTGGGCAACACTGTCCTCTTTACCACATCCCACTGAGTTTCAGGTGTGGAATAACGCTCCAGGAACACCTCTAACACCTAAAGTACCCACCTATGAAAGCGGGAACTTGGTATCACTTGACCTCGGTCGTTTTCAGTAACTGTAGCCCTCGCTAATTTCACTGCTGAAGAACATTTCAACTTAACGCATGCACAGCAGTAACAACTCATTCTACCTGTTTCCAGGAATGTTTAACAGATTATAAAGTTTCTTTTAGAACTGTATCTCCCTTTAACAGTGCACGTGACACACTCTCAGCTACAAGAACCACAGGAACAATAGTGCAGCCTTACTTGTTTCATACACTGGATCTGCTGGATGCCGTTGCTGAGCTGTGCACAGTGCAGAAGCAGAGATGCCAGGTTTTGCTCTTCAGCCTTGGAAAACCCTGCGTTTGGAAGAGGCAAGGCACACTTCATAATAACTGCAGTATGTAAGTCCTGTATAACTCTTTTGTGTTCTTCGGGTTTTTTAAAGATCACTGGAAGTTTATCTTACCCAAAACAAAAGAAAACCCCACAAAACAAAAGAGCATTTGAAGGATATCTTTAAATCAAGTTAACTACCGAAAACATAAGGACTGGGAAAATAGTCTCAAGATGACCTCCAGAGACCCCTTCCAACCTCAACCACCATCTGATTCTTTGAAATTCAGTGTTTTCCCACATACTAAGGCTAGTACTTCAGGGGGCACTGATTTATTACAGCCCTGCAGGTGGCATGGCAAGTAGGACCTTCTACCACCTTCACACCAACAAAGAAATAAAGCAAAGAGCTTTCAAAGCGAAGATGTGGTGCCCTAAAGGATCCTTTTAACTCTGCCAAGGTAAGAAGTTATTGTCATTACAAAATAAAAGCAAATCACAAAAAAGCAAACACACCTAACACCCACAAAACCAAACCACCAGAAGTAAATCAAACAAAAAAACCAAACCAAAACAGAGCTGATGGATTTCAGTAGCTACTCAAATGCATTCTATTAACAGAAAATTACCCATTAGCTCAGAAAAACACCTCACTTACTCTTAAGTTTTTCCAGCTGCTGATGATCAAGGGAGAATGCATCTACCTGAATTTCCTTCTTCTTCTTTAAAACCATTTTAGCTGATTATCTGCTCGAAAAAGTAATGAAAACAAAAAAACCACCTGGCATTGTTTTAAAAGCATAATTACAAACACTTTGTACAATAAAGGTCTTCTCACTGCCCTGAACTAATGTTTATTGTGTTATTTGCACAATTCTTTTTTCAAGCTAATAGCTCTCTTTACCAACCTCTACTGTTCCAAGCATTCTGTCCAAAATTCTCCCAAACTTCATGGAACAAAATAGAAATCACAGAAAACGGGCTTTGCTGGGCAAATGATAAACTGTCTCTCCGCCGTTATTACTGCACTTGTTGTGCAGCCTGTGGCATGTCCCCGGGTGACAGTGTGAACAGATCCACAGCCTCTGGGGACACCCTCAGGTACCCTCACACCACAGCTGGTGCTTCCCCATGTCCAGAGGGACCCTCCTGCGCCTCAGACCGTGCCCGCAGCCTCCTGCCCTGGCACTGAGCACCGCTGCGAAGAGCCTGGCTCCACCTTTGTTGCACCCTCCCTTCACACATGTAGGTACAGTGAAAAGATCCCGATCTATCACCTAGGCCCGGCAGCCCCGACCACCTTCCGGGCCTCACGGAAGACACCAGCCTGACTCGCAGCGCCGCGGGGGAAGGTGCCGCCGGGCCCCGCTGCCGTGCGGGTGCTCCACGCTCTCCCCAACCCACCCGGACACCCCACAGC